>NC_056737.1:75475706-75575211 GCF_019279795.1 Protopterus annectens | reverse complement strand
AAGGGCATAAAACAAACTGAAATCAGTCATACTTTTAAACATTGCTGAATGCGTTACATGACAACAGCTCATCACATGACTATGTACATTCCATTACTGTAAATATTAAAGCTGTATAATAACCACAAAATAACTGAAAGTTCAAAAGAAAATGACGTTGTATACACATAAGACACTGCTGTGAAGGAACTAGGAGCAAGACGGTGCAGTAGTAGCACAAATTCATAATGTAGCTGATATAACAGATTTCAACCCTGATGTGTATTACCACATAAAAATGGACAAACACTCAAGAAGATACCTCCGCTTCCGCATAGGAGCCAGTCACTACCAATTTCGAGCTCTGCCCTTCGGTCTCTCTGCAGCCCCCAGAGTGTTCACCAAATGCATGGCAGTGGTTATTGCTCACTTGCGACTTCACGGATTACAGGCATTAACATATATAGATGACTGGCTCCTCACTGCCCACTCCAAGCGTTTACTGGAAGAAGCCCTGCACTACACTTTCCAGACAGCTCAAAGTCTGGGAATCACTATAAACTGGGAGAAATCCAACACGCCCCCAGCTCAGTCTTTGGAATTTATAGGGGTACTTTTGGACACGGGAAATTGCACAGCATCCCTTCTGGACCACAGGCTTCAAAGAATAAGGTAACAGGTTCTATCTCTGCTCTGTCACCACATATCTCCTGCTAGATCTATACTCCAACTCTTGGGGTCAATGGCAGCCTCGGTTGCCATTGTTCCTCTAGCCGGATTCCACATGAGGCTCCATTCAGTTGCTACTTCTCACTCAGTGGTACCCTGTACAACATCCTTTGTCTTTTCAGATAAGTGTAACTCAGAGATGCAAGCAAGATTTACTCTGGTGGATGTCACGAAATCCCCAGCAATGGTCTCGCCCTTTTCAACCCCCATCAACCAATAGCCACGGTGACCATGGACGCCTCCCCGATGGGGTGTGGGGGGGCTATGTCAGGGGAAACTCGGTTCAAGGCACCTGGTCAGAGACAGAGGCACTTTTGCATATCAATGTCCTGGAACTGAGGGCGGTGCTACTAGCATTGCAAGCATTTCATTTCATCCTTCCGTCAGGGACTATTGCAATCCTATCAGACAACATGTCAGTGGTCTGGTACATCAACCAACAAGGGGGCACCAGATCTTACGCGTTATGCCGAGAGACCTTGAGAATATAGCAATGGGCGATAGCTTCCAACCGCTTTCTAAGTGCAACGCACATTCTTGGGAGCTCCAACGTGATGGTGGACAAATTGAGCAGGTGCATTTTGCACCCTCACGAGTGGTCCCTCAATGCTTTGATAGCGGCAAGAATCTTCAACCGCTGGGGCCACACCTATTTGTCTCCCCAACCAACTACAAGTGCAGCAACTATTTTGCCCTAATCCCCCCTCAGATACAGTCACCGAGAGACGCTCTAGTCCATGCTTGGCCCTCTGGTCTACTTTATGCTTAACCTCCTCTTCCACTCTTCTCCCAATTTCTGAAGAAAGCACGACAGTTGTAGAGCAAAGTGATCCTCATTGCTCCTTATTAGCCTTGACAAGTCTGGTTTATCTTCCTCTGGCCTCACCTGATAGATCAGCCGTGGATCCTCAATCCATCCCCAGTGTTGATCTCCCATCCGCAGGGTCTGACTCTCCCCAATCTAACAACCCTGAAACTGACAGCTTGGTTTCTCCACTTCCAATGATTGCCAGGCATGAAAACCTATCGTCCCCTGTGTGCAATATTCTTATTGCATCTCATAAATCGTCCATCAGACTAATCTATCTTAATAAATGGGCAGCAAATAAACAATTAGACCCCTTGTCAACCCCAGTTTTGTTGGTTTTGGAGTACTTATCACATCTTTTCCACTCTGGGGTGTCTGTCTCTACTATTCATGTGCATTTAGCTGCCATCTCAAATTTCCACATTGGTTTTCAGGATGCTTCGCTTATGTCACATAGACTCTGTAAAACTTTATTGAAGGGGGTTCTCCACTTAAAACCTCCCTTTAGAGAACCAATGCAACCTTGGGATATGGCCTTGGTTCTGCAAGCTCTAACAGCTCCCCCCTTTGAACCTGCATTTTCATGTGATGTAAAATATGTCTCTCAGAAAACTTTTTTTCTAATTGCAATCACATCAGCCAGACGCTTGTCAGAACTTCAAGCCTTATGCATCAAACCTCCCTATCCTATCTTCCATAAGGCTAGGGTACTAATTCTACCTTTTTACCAAAAGTGGTGTCAGAGTGGTCTATCAACCAATCTGTTGTCCTTCCAGTATTCTTTCCTAACCACTCTAACAAGGGAGAGTATGGTTCATAGGCAAATATGTTGTTATCTGGACAGAAGAAAATCTACCTGTAAATCGGACCAATTATTCCTGGCTTTCTCTGGACCAAGACGAGGTCACCCTGTCTCAAAAGTTACATTGGCTTCATGGTTGAGAAATTGTATTACCTTTATCTACAACAAAAACAAGGTCTCCTTGCCTCACAGAGTGAAAGCACATTATACAAGGTCTACGGCAACTTCAGCAGCTTTCCATGCTAAGGCTTCCCTCAATGATATTTCTCAGGTGCAACTTGGGCCAAACCTCATACTTTTATTCTTCATTTCAAATTGGACTTGACCTCCAGAGGTAGAGGTTCTTTTGGCTCCATGGTGCTCAGGAATGTCCTTCCTTGAGGGCCACCCAGGGATGCAGATAGCTGGGGACTCTATCCCATCAGTAAGGAATAAATGAAGATTAACATCATCAGATAAAGAAGTTATGTCTTGCCATAATGTTCCATCTGTGTTGTTGATCTTCGTTCATTCATTACTTACCACCCTCCATCCCCCATCCGGAGGTTCCTGGTTGATCTCATGTACTCCTTTATTGTTGGTCTGTTATGACCAGAGGTAGCCTCTACTTTTATCTATCAACTTGCAAACTTGATCTGAGGTAACAGGGAGCAGAGCATTCTGGGCAGGACCTTGGCTCGAGGTTTTTTGGCTGACGCAAGCTTGATATTTGGCCCGCTCGGTTCGTTTGGAGTTGCATGGACATGGCTGACGATGATGAGTTAATTGAATTGGACTACACCCATTTTTCAGAGCATACTGCTTTGAAGACTAAGGTAGACACTTTTCTGAACAATTTTACTAAGAAAACTAATCCGTTGTTATCTGCTGTTCCTGAGGATGTAAGAGGTGAAGACCATACTGTGGATGTTATTCTGTTCAAGAGTCATTTACTTAATTTAGAAAAGGAATTATTTAAATTGAGACAAAACCAGTACCAATCTTTTCATCTTGAAATTTGTGTAAAAGAAGGCATTATACCACATGGGCTACGTATTTTAAAAATGCTTTCATATGTACCTAATGATTCCATGTTTCTGAGTGAATGGCATAAACTCAATATAAATACTAGTTTGGGCCATCTGAGACTGCTTATAACTGCTGCAGATAATGAGGTGAAAAACATAAGTTCTACCATTAGGATCTTATACAATGAACTACTGAATTAATTTGGTGCTGCTATGGTGTATAGATACACGCCTGATGCTTGATTCAGTAGCTGCTTATGAAAGGAAACTCTTGAAAATAAAATTAAGCAAACTGGAGAGAGACAGGACTGATTTTAGTCTTGACCATGTTTTTACACAAGAACACAAGAGACTGTGAATAATACAGCACAAATCAGGGAAACTGGTGTTCTGCTTAATTCCGCCTCTTTGCCTTCAACAGCCAATCAAAATGTCATTTCTCGAGTGAACGCGGCGTCAAAGAATGACGTCACATACACACAAGATACTGTAGTGGAGGAACTAGGGGCTAGGAGAAAGACAGTGCAAGTTGTAGCATAAATTCATAATGTAGCTTAAGAAGCAACAGATTTCAACCCTATCGAGAAGCAAGGCATGGCCCACTCCGCCAACAGTGATTTTTTTTTTAGAGGAACTAGGGGCTAGGAGAAAGACAGTGCAAGTTGTAGCATAAATTCATAATGTAGCTTAAGAAACAACAGATTTCAACCCTATCGAGAAGCAAGGCATGGCCCACTCTGCCAACAGTGATTTTTTTTAGAGAACAGAGGCATGCAGCCTTTGAATTTCCCTCTACCTATAAGAGAACAGAAGCTACCTGCATTAAAACAGCAGAACAGAGGATGTACACAAATTGAATGATTACAATAGGCAGAAACATTATAAGGGGCAAAAGTCTTGTAACTTAACAAAATTAGAGCATGAAGCCTTACTAGGTTTACAGAAGAATGACACAATAGTAATTAGGCCTGCCGACAAGGGAGGGCCTATAGTTATTACGGATAAAAGTAAATATGTTTCCATTATGTTACACATGCTGAAGGAAGATATTTTTTATGAGAAATTGCCTTCTGCCAGGGTTAAGTTGTTCATAGAAGAAGTGCATAAGCAATTAAAAGATATGTTTTTGAATGGCATGATAGACAATAGTCTATTATATTATATTTATGGTTACCTCACCCCCCTACACCCATTATTCAAGGTTTGCTTAAACTACACAAGAGCACTATTGACCCACTCATGAGGCCTATAGTGTCTGGTAGAAACTAGTGCATTGAACCGGCATCCATTTTTATTGAAAAGAGTTTGAGACCACTTTTAAATAGTAGAGAGCATGTGTTAAGAGATAGGGAACAGTTTTTGAGAGCTCTTCACATTTTCAACAATAACAACCCAACTAAAGGTTTTCTTACGGCAGCACTTGATGTGGTCTCTCTTTTTACAGTTGTACCTAATATGATTGGATTGGAAAGTTTAATTAGGTTTATGGAAATGTATTCTGATTTCTCTGAAAGTAAAATTATATTAATTGGGAATTTACTGAGGATTGTCTTAGAAAATGTTTTTCTGTTTGGTGATGACCTATACTGGCAGCGTAATGACGTAGCTATGGGCACATCTTGTGCCAATAGCTACGCCAACGCTGTCATGGTTGTATGGGAACATGAGTATTTATTGAATGGCCCATATCAGAACAATGTTTATTTATTTATTTTTTTGTAGATTTCTAGATGATCTTTTTATTTTATCGGCTGGTGCAGAAGAGTTCTTGGAATTTCTTATGTACTTGAATGCAGCCACTACTTTTTTAAGGTTTACATCTGTTGCTTCATATGAGAGAATAAACTTTTTGGATGTTCAAGTAAATATTGAAATAGAGAGATATATACGTGCTTGTACAGGAAGGAATGTCATGTTAACCATCTTTTAAGTAGAGGAATTATGCACCCTACCTATGTGTTTGACAATGTCATTAGGAATCAAATTTTCTGAGCGTCTAGGTTGAAAGTGAGGGATACAGATTTCCATCAACAGTTGAATAATATGAGGAATGAATTACTGTCTAGAGGTTATGGTGAGAGAGAGATATGCAGAAACAGATACAAGAAGTAGTTAACTTGTGACATACTAAGGCTAGACCTTATTCGAATAGATGGTCTGAGGAAAATGAGACCAGTGGTGACATGCCTAAGTTAAAAGTGCTATTAAGCTTTTCTAGTGATGTCGGGTCTTATATGAACATTATACGTAAACATTGGGGGATACTGACCTCTGATAAGGCGGTCACAAAATGGATAGAGAATGAACCTAAATTTTTGTTTAGAAATCAAAAGACGTTTGTATATCCAAAAAAAAAAGAAAACACCTATGAGTGGAATGGGAACTAAGCCTTGTGGCAAATGTTCATATTGTGGGTGGGTGCGTGGGTGCAATGTAAGCAATGAATTTTTACATCCAGATCAGGACCGGCTATATAAATTTAAAGTACAAGCTACATGTGATACACAGCACATAGTGTACTTTGCCCACTGCGTAGTACATAAGAAATTTTGTATTGGGAAAACAGACCACACACTTAAGGAGAGGATTAGAGAACACATTTATCACATAGGTAAACAAAGCAGAAGTAATGCCCTAGCCAAACATGTTGTGAATATTAATAGTCAACATAAATTTAAGTTCATCGCCATTGCTAGCAGTTTTGTGAGTTTGGGGTGGGGGGAACAGATGCAATAAAACAGAGGAACTGGAAGCTAGATTGATAGTTTTATTCAGAGCTGATATGGGACATGGTCTCAATGAACAAATACCACTGAGACCAAAGTTAAAGGCCAGACCTCTATGTAGGTAAAGTAGCTGTCAGTAAGAATATGTATTTTAATAATGTGTGTTTATATTGCACAAAGTATATAAAAATATATACATTTTAGGATTTTTTTTGTACTTTTAGTTATTTTGTGGTTACTATACAGCTTTAATATTTTATAGTAATGGACTGTATATAGTCATGTGATGAATTGTCATGTGATGCATTCAGCAATGTTTAAAAGTATGACTGGTTTCAGTTTGTTTTTATGCACCTGAAGAAGCAGACGCGAAAGCGCTTGTGCCTGATTAAAGTTTTATAGCCTGGAGCCTATCCTGTGTCCTCGTGTTATTTTGGATACTTTGTTGTAGCTTTGCTGTGGACACAAGGACCTGCAAATGAGTGTTTTTTATTGTTCTTGCTGATATTTAAAATTTTGACCCAGCAGGAAATAGAGAGTCAGGACTTCTTTATGTAATGCAGAAAATGGTGGGGGGGTGTTGTAGGAGAGGACATTGCTGTCTTGAATATTTCCCAGTACTAACTCATTCTAGGGGTACCCCTCTGGAATCTCCTTAAGTAATGTTTTTTGCTTTGCAAATCAGCTGAGCAGTTGATTCAGTCAGCCTGTGTTTTCCTCTTGGAATATTTGGTGGCTGTTATACAAATTTGGAAGCAGGGAAGAAAATATTTACATGTACTGGTGCTAAAAAGCATACTGCCTGGAGTCTATTAACTTTTTTGTAAGTTCTGCCTTTTTGCCGTGTTCACTTTTCATTGGAGCAAAATACATTTAGCACTTTTAAGCACCTGTAAAACTGAAACTGTGTTTTTTAACCACTCTAAAACAGTATTAAGAGGTACAGAGCAGCAGATGGCATGTTATATGAGTGTAAACAGACCAACCACAAGGGGAGACAAGTTAGCCTCTAAACACAGTTTGGCAGTTTGTTAGAGGAGCAAGGTTGTGAGCCAAGGTTTGATTCTGGCAGGCGACTTAACCAGTGTGTAATTCTTGGTCACACCTAAAAGGAAGCTTATGCTTAGTAAAATTATCTAATTAACAAGTGAATTAACTAAAAAGATAAAAGAAAAATGAACACGTGTATATGAGGGATTGAAGATTCATTGATTACGGGGGCTAGAAGGGAGAGAAGCAGAACCATAAAAACTGTAAACCAGTCTGAGGGTCAACATTCTCACCTATAACTACCACATATTTTATAAAGGGAATTGCTTTTGTAGATGTCCACAGTCGATTTGGAAGGAATCCAATTAATAGGAGGATTGATGTCACTGTATGGGTAGGGGGAGACTTATTCCAGCAGTCTTATTGTCTGTTAATGTATGCATTTATTTATTTATTTTTAGTTGGAATGTGCAAGTCTGACGACTCTCTTCAAGCCCTTTTCTCAGAATGGAAAAATCCAGTATTTGCTCATTGTCCAGAGGTAAGAGTTAAGTTCATTCAATGCACATTTTTGTAACTTTATCGTTTACTGAATCTAGAAGTAAATCAAAAACTTTTGGTAGAGGAGATCCATTCCCAATTACAACAGGACTAAAGACAATGGTGTTTATGACCTTTCGTCAGATACAGTTTTCCCAAACTGCCACAGTTCCTTCCCCTTTCAAACATGCTCTCTGGTGCAAAGCTTCTCATGATCTTTAATTAATTAATTAATTAATTAATTAATTAATTAATTAATTAAAACAATGGGAGGACATATGTGTGGTTCCCAAGTATGTAACAAAGTTCAGAAGGTTTCAAAAAGTTTCACTTCTAAGTGTTTGTTTATGGTCTATATCAGTTTATCAAATCACATATCGTCGAACAACTATTTATTGAAGCTGCAAATGCACGAACGGACTTCTCAGTGAAAGATGTTCTAGGGCAAACCAACAGTAGGCCACTTTAGTGACCAAGAACAAAATAATGAAACTTAACACCTACCCATGTGGAGGGCTACGTACCCTACAACCACCTAATTAAATATACCAACTCCGAGATTGCACTGCAGTGGGAAAAATGGCAAATTCCAGATGACGGCCAACCGTTGCCTTGCCATGGAAAAAAATTTCACTGAAAACTCTGTTTAGATATTTTTATACCCCAAGCAGACTTCAAAAATGTTTTCCTCAGTTAGATGGCAAATGGAGGTGTGATGGGGAAGAAATAGGTAATTGGGAACATATGTTCTGGGAATGTTATGAGTTTGCAGATTTTAAAAATTTCCCACAGAGTACTTTGTCAGAAATATTGGGTGAGCATATGTCTGTAACTAAGTAAATGAGTTTTTGAACTGGGACACAGGATCTGAATTGCCTAGACATAGTAAGTTCTTAAGTTTAATTCTGGTGGCTGCCAAAAAAGAAACTTTTCCTCCGGTTGATAAAAATATGCCTCACCTGTGTATAAAACTAAAAGGACTAAAAACATTTTTACTGCTTATATCTTGCTGCTCATATCCGTACAAAAGAACTTCTAGTTCTTCAGTTTTTGTATAATCATTTGTTTAGTGTATTCCCACATATCCTTAGCTGCCATAACATAAACTTTTTTTAATCCATGTTCCTAAATACTTCATTTTGTCATGTCCACATAAATATGGGTATTGCTGAACCAGTTAGTGTTTGGGTACATAGTTTATAGCCTTTGTTTTATCTTCATTCATTTTATATCCAAAACAACCCGGAATGGTCTGAGAATGTTCCACAACACTGAGATGTTCTTTTCTGGTTTCATCAGGTACAAAGTATCATCTGTAAATAAAGCCAATTTTTGTTGAGCACCATATCAATTATATCCTTGACTTTGTGAGTCCTTTATTTTCTTTCTTCTTTCTTCTTTCAGCTTTTCCCGGTTAGAGGTCACCACAGCGGATCACCTGTCTGCTCATGATTGGCAGTGGAGTTTTATGGTGTTGAGTTGCCAGCCTGGCGCCCAACCTTCCACAGAAGGCACACACATGCACACACTCACACCTAGGGCCAATTTAGAGTGTCCAGTCCACCTACTGCATGTCTTTGGGATGTGGGAGGAAACCGGAGCACCCGGAGGAAACCCACGTGACCACAGGGAGGACATGCAGACTCCACACAGAAGGCACTCCAGCCGGGAATCGAACCGGAGAACCTCTTGCTGTGAGGCAGCAACTCTAACTGCTGCACCACCATGGCCGCCCTGAGTCCTTTATTTTCTTTACCAGTGGTTATTAAATATAACACAAGTAACAAACGGGAAAGAGGACACCCCTGTCTAGTTCCTCTAGTCAAAAACAACTTATCAGAGAGGAACCTGTTTTATGAGTTATTCTGTTCTTATTCTTGGTGGGTGCAGCTGTTAACATAATTGTATAGGGTTTCTGTGAACAACTCTGCATAGGGAGCAGTGTTCTCAGGGTTTAGGGAGATTTAAAATTTTCCCAGGTTATCACTTAATAGTGGGAAGTTAGCCTTAGAGTAGTTTCTGAACATTCCAGGGTTAGCTGGGTTTCCGGGTTTTATTTTTATGTCAAAGGAGACCGTTTTGTGGTCTGACATTACCAGAGAGGACATTATACTAGGGGATGTGCAGTGTTCTCCTATATTAGTTAGGACTAGATCCAGTATACCTGTGTGCCTGATTGGCCCGTTAACAATCTGGCCCAAGGAGTTTGTGTTTACAAAATCCAGGAATCTTTGTGCCTGCACATTGGGTATAGTGTACGATCCCCAATTAATTGCAAGACAATTAAAGTTGCCCATGAATATGGTATTGGGTTGGATGATGAGTGTTTCCAGTATGCTTAAAAACATGTTATGGGTTTCCTGGATCATACAGGAGACCTGTAGCTTGCAAGGAAGTTGTATAGGAATTTGCCTATTGTCATTTGGGCAGGAAAAAGCTCAACTGCATCATTCTGTTTTACCAGGTGCATTTATTTTTGGTGTAAATCAAGACACCTCGACCTTTAGTCCCCTGTCTGTGTAGTAGCTGGTCTAAATGTGTGGAAGGCATTATAGCTTTGCACTGCCAGAGTGCTCTCCAAGACTTTAAAATATGTCTCAGTCACTGCACAAACGTCAGCGTTCTCTAGGGTGAAGAGAACTTGTAGAGAGTGGATTATCTTGTTTAGACTCCTGTCATTGAGCACTAACATCTTTATATTTTCTTGGTTTTGATTTGCTGTGCCAGAATTATTTTTAGTTTGGCATTGCCTAAAAAAGGCAGTATTGAGGAGGACAATGTTTTAGCTGATATTCAAAAGCCTAGAGGGGAGAGACGCAGACCATCCCTGGCAAAGCAACGTGATCTGTTGACCATCTCCTTTCATGCTGACAAATAATGCACACTGTCAGAATGACTCATATTTCCTGGACTCAGAGTTACAATAGAGAGCCAATATTTTCCCATATTTAAACAGTTTGTTCCTAGCTGTTGCATCTTCAGAACTTGATATTCAAGTTTGGGTTCTGTACTGATGCTGTTGCACTCGTTAGAAATAAATGAACCTTGCAGAGTCCTGTTTGAGTCCCACTGAGTTGCTGACTTTCATTAGCTGCAGCTTCAACACCTTAGCATGGAAAGCATTGTGTTCCAGTGGACAAGGTATGTCTCATTTAGTCCAAAGATCCCAAACTTGTGGATTTCAGGCAGTCCTCTGCCAATCTTTGCCTCAAGGAATTTTGTCTCTTGGTAAATGCTATCCCCGTGGTACCTTATGCCAAGTATCAAGTGATGGTGTTACAGTGGGTAATAGAAAATACCACCCCCATGGTACCTTATACTAAGTCTTATGTGAGGGTGTTACAGTGGATGCTAGCAAATGCCATCCCCATGGTAACTTGTGCCAAGTATCACATGAGGGTGTTATAGTGGGTACTAGCAAATACCATCTTTATGGTATCTTCTACCAAGTATCACATGAGGCTGTCACAGTGCCATCCCCATGGTATCTTATGGCAAGTATAAGGTGAAGGTATTACAATAGATGCTAGTAAATGCCACCCCCATGGTACCTTATGCCAAGTATCACGTGAGGGTGTTAAAATGGTTGTTAGTAAAGGCCATCCCCATGGTACCTTATGCCAAGTAACATGTGAGGGTATTACAGTGGTTGTTAGCAAAGGACATCCCTGTGGTATCTTATGCCAGGTATTACATGAAGATGTAATAATGGTTGTTAGCAAAGGCTATCCCCATAGCACCTTATGCCAAATATCATGTGAAGGTGTTAAAATGGATGCAAACAGATGCCACCCCCATGGAACCTTGTGACAAGTATCACATCAGGGTGTTACAATGGATACTAGCAAATACCATCTCCATAGTACCTTATACCAAGTATCACGTAAAGCTGTTTCAGTGGATGTTAGCAAATGCCACACGTGGTACCTTGTGCCAAGTATGTGATGATATTACAGTGGGTGCTAGCAAATGCCGCCATGTGGTACTTTATGCCAACTATTACATGAGGGTGTTACAATGGATGCTAGCATATGCCATTCCCATGGAACTTTATGCCAAGTATCATGTGAGGGTGTTACAATGTTTGTTAGCAACGGCCACCCTACATATTACCTTATGCCACGTATTATGTGAGCGTGTAATAATGGTTGTTGGCAAAGGCCATCTCCATGGTACCTTATGCCAAGTATGTGACGGTCTTAAAATGGATGCAAGAAAATGACATTCATATGCTACCTTATGCCAAGTATCATGTGAGGGTGTTACAATGGTTGCTAGTAGTCTAGTGGTCTCAGCAGAAACATAGCTCCTCTGATGCAGATTTCCAAAGTCTGCCAGAAATGCATACAATGGTTAACCTAATAAAGGGTCATCCCTTCCAGTTACTAGTCCCCTAGTGCCAAACACCATGGATGCATTCACCCCAGGATAGAAGGGAATCATAAAGGGCTAATGACCCAAGCACCTGTACCCCTACAAGGCAGTTTTACAAATTAACTAAGTTGAGATGAAGGCATTTCTTCTTAGCCATCAAGTCTTTCAGAACTCTGTACCCCAGGATAAACTAGCAGTTCACTCAGGCCATATGACTGTTGTCTGCTACATTTGGAAGTGGTTGGGGGGATGTGACTTGATCTTACCTGTTGTGTTAAGAACCCATGGGAGATCTGTATGAACTGTGATATCCAGTCACTTTCTGGGAGCCAAAAGTACTACAGGCATGGCCATTTCACTTGCAGACAAACTGTGGCAAGGCCTGCTGCTAGCAAATAGTTGTCCCCCTCCATCAGTCAGTGGCTCAGAAGAACAAATGCAGACAAGATTAAATGCAGCAACTCCCACCCCTCCCTGATGGGATGTTGTAGTCCAGAACTGGCCTTAACTTTCTTTACACTTTTTCCTCTTTTCCTCTGATGGTTAAATAAATGAGGAAATCTCATCATTTGCATAGGTGGACTGCCAGACTCTTTTTCAGCCATGACTAAGGTTCACTAAGGAGCACAACTAGATCAGAGTAATAGTACTGTTACTGAACAGTACAAGACAGTAGCATAACAGAGTAGACAGAGTGAAAAAGTTTGTTTCATAGATACTTGCTAGTCTGTTGATCTGTGAGGATCTTAAGAAGCCTAGCCTTACATTCTCATAGTTGTTTTTAGCCCTTATATTTTGCATACAAGGAACCCTGAGGCAGGCATAACAAGGATATTGTTTGGACATATACTTGCTGCCCACATCCATGAGGGACATGGGTATTCAATTAGGTATGAATTTACAGTAGTTCATCCATTCATCTAAATTACAATTGGATAGAGTAAGATAAGTACTTTGCTTTATAGGTTTATAGGTAAGTATTGCAAATGCTGCCCATGCAGAGAATTTTAAGCTTAACCACAATTCCATTTTGTGCATGAATTAACCTATCCCATTTGGTTAGAGACTGGCCTTACCTATCCCATGATCGATAATTATATGTTACTCATAGTGAAAATAACTGGGATCATATCATAGATAATTTGAGGGGACCAATGCATAGGATACAGATTTAGGAGCTGACTGTGTCCATTTGTAGTACAGGGGGTGGTCCTGGGGTAAATTTTCTGTTTCATGTCCATAGATCCAAGCTGTACTTGAATATGCAAAAATAATGTAATATTTAAACCACAAGTGTGTTGAGCGCTTTCATCCCCAATAACAAACAGGACTTCTTCAGAACGTACAACAAATTCTCCACAGTGATCTTAAATAACTGCTCACATCCATCATAAATTAGTTAATTAACCAATCACCACACAGCATTAATAACAGTTAAGAATAACAATTTCAGACATTGATATAGTCAAAACCCAGTTGTCACAGTTCTAATGAATATTAAAACATAAATCTGATGTCGATTTCATTATTCCTTATGACTGGGTCCTTGGATTTGACATCGGATCCAAACTGGTCATTCCAAAAGACAGTTGCCATGAATCTCAAGCTCCTCCCACTCCCACAATGCCCTGCAGCTTCCCCAACCCCTCAGATCTTGTGTACCACCACCTGTACAGATGCATCTATGCTGATCGTGAGCTACTGATAAGATGTGATAAATGCCTTTTTTCCTGTATTTTTTCCTAATCTCTGCCTAAACTCTATTAGAACCTTATCTACTCCTCCCCTCCTTCCGTTGCAATTTGTTGGTCATTAGGGTTTTTGAATTTCTGTTACCTCTTCTCTTCCCATATGGCTGTTGGCCTGCATTCTTCCCCCTTTGCTAACTATCCCTTTTTTAAAAAAAAAAAAAAAAAAAAACTCCTGGTATTTTTTCGTTAACTACTATTGCCATTCAGTAGTTTTGTGATGCAAGTGGTGTATTTTCCTTGTATGCTGCCTCTCAGTAACTACTGTGGTTAAACCGCACATCGTGTTTGTTTGCTTGGTTGTGTGGGGTGTGCTCAGTGGTGGACAAGCCCTCTGGTTTTAAGACGTGTCTTTCTTGCGGACACAAAATTCCACACTCAGACTCCCACGACAAGTGTGTGTATTGCTTAGGTGCTGCTCATTTGGAGCAAGAATGAGAGTTGTGTTTGGCCTTTAACCCCCCTGATGTCCTTCAAGAATGCAACTGCAGTCATAACATGTGGGTTGTCCTGCCTCAGGCAGCCCTCGGTCGGCCGGATTCCAAAGTCTGGGTCCGACGTCGGCTGATGTCGCATTTCTCTCCGACGTCAGAGCGGCTGGAGTACATAAGCATCAGCTGACGCCATTTTCTTCAGTCTTTCTTGCCGCGGTGCCCGAAGCAGAAGCAGTTCGCAAGTGCAGGTCGGTCAGCTCCTGTATTCTACGATACCGAAGTCATTGAAAAAGCTAAGTACCCCATTGGGGACCTTTTCTTGCCTCAGCCGATGTCAGAAATTACTGAAAAAGTTAACAATTGTCTTTTTTGTGGTAAACAAATACCTCATAAGGATTTCCACTCTTACTGCCTCCCTTGCCTGGGCCCAGACCACGACGTCTCGGTCTGTGTAGCCTGTGCTCGCTTCAACAAGCGCATTCTCAGGCGCCGGGCGGAGTTCGCTGAAGATTTTTTCGGCGATAAATTTGCCTACACCATGCCGTCGGATCTTCCGACATCGCAAACACCCAAAAAGCGAAAAGACCGGGACCGACATCCTCGGCCCGCGTCTACCACCGACTCCACACGCGAGTGCTCCGGTTCCCTCTGAGACGGTCTCCCCACCGCTCCGAACCGAAGACACCGCATTACCGACGACTCCGATTCCAGACATTGCTCCTACGCCAGTTATAGACTTTCCTCCGGATACCGAAACCGAGGAAATGCCCGAGACCATTGCTGTAGACAAGGTCACTCCTGCACGTGGAGCTGCCAGGCCTCCTATGGCCATGTCTATTAAGGCCTACACTAGGGCTAAGGCAGCCAGCAAAACAAAGCATATTACTTCTAAATCCTTACCTCAGCCGACTCCGGAGACACAAATTATGTCCATGGCGGCTGATTTAATTTCCATGATTAGAGGTTCACAGGCCCATCCTGAGAGAGCATCCCAACCTCCTCCTGATAAAAGGCCCCGGGTTGAACCCTCTGACCCTACTCCTTCAGATGAAGACTCTGAGGGCTCTGTCTACTCTGATAGCCAGGAAGAGCTCTTCCAGACTTATGAGGACTCGGATGCAGAAGATTCCATCCCTTCTGCCTCCCCTCCTGAGGATATTTCTTTTGGGGAAGTTTTGCACACCATGAGGGAACATTTCAAGTGGCAGGGTCAGGAATATTCTGATTCTAGGAAACGCCTTAGGACTTTCCTTAAGAAGCCTCAGCACAGGCCCTTAGCTATTCCTCCTGTACTTGATGTTCTGGATGATTTGTATTCTGACTCTAGTGCTACCCTGATTCTCTTCCTCCTGCTCCAGCCAAGCCAGACAGGTATTACAGGGTCCCAGAAACTCATTCCCATTTATTCAGGGCCCATACTGCTGATTTGGAAACTATTTCACAGGGGCCTAAAGGAGTTTCAGCCTCCACCTCAAAAAATCCTTTGCCCTCCAACAGGGAAGCAAGGTCATTAGAGAGATGGGGCAAAAAGGTTTACACATCCACTACCTTATCTATGAGAGCTTTAAATTGCCTTTTTCATATGTTACAATATCAGGATTATCTCTTAGAAGATTTACAAAAAAACATTAGCTTCTCCTGATCCTTTAGACAGGAAGACTTTGCAGGAAGCTGTACATAACACTCAGCAAGTAAGCAATCACTTCCTGCAGTGTGGATATGATGCACTGGAAGCTTCATGTAGGGCAGCTATGACAGGGGCAGTGATTCATAGACATGCTTGGTTAAAAGATCAACCTCTACCAGATCATGTAAAAGCAAAACTTCTGGATGCACCTTTGGAAAAGAACAAGCTTTTGGTGCAAATGCTAAGGATGTGTTAAAGACCATCGAAGAAAAAGCAAAATCAGTTCAGACTGTGAAAGATTTCCTCCAGGTTCAACCCCAGATTCAGTAGGAATTGGCCTTCAAAAAACTGGTCCTTTCCTAATACAGAAAAGTTTCAAAGGGGTAAGAACAGACGTGGCCGAGGAAGAGGCCAATACAGAGGCCCTTACAGGGGACGACAATGGCAGCCAGGAAACCAAAGAAGTGACGCAGGGGTTTCACCTGCCCAACAACCACAAACTCAATGACTTTCCTCTACTACCGCCTACCAGGGAACAACTAGAAGCTCCCTTGGGCGGGAAATTATCTCTGTTTGCAGAAAACTGGCACAGACTGACAAAGGACAAATGGATTTTGGACATTATAGACCGAGGGTACAGGTTTCATTTTCATACCTTACCAAGAAAACAAGGCATGCCAAACCTACCACAAAATCAAAGGGCAGAGGCTATCAAACAAATCACTCTGCTGACTCGAATGAAAGCAATAGAAAGAGTTCCACAACAAGAACAAGAACGGGGGTTTTACTCAAGACTGTTCCTTGTTCCAAGAAAAGAATCTCAATGGAGACCAATACTGGACTTGTCCGCATTAAACACCTTTCTCATAGTACCAAAGTTCAAAATGCTGACTCTACAGCAACTCCTTCCCATGCTGGGCAAGGAGTCGTGGCTGATTACTCTGGACCTCAAGGAGGCATACCTGCATGTCCCTATCAGACACAGCTGCAGAAGATACCTCAGATTTCTTGCAGGGCCAGAGCATTATCAATTCTCAGCATTGCCATTTGGCTTATCTACTGCGCCCAGAGTATTTACAAAATGCCTGGCTTCAGTAATTGCTCATTGCAGGCTCCAGGGTATACAAATTTACCCGAACCTGGACGACTGCCTCATACAAGCGGACGACAAATTGATGTTGACAAGAAACCTGGATTATGTCATACGATTACTTCAAGCTCTGGGATACACAGTCAACTTCCAAAGTCAAGACTGCAACCATCCCAGCAAATAATCTTCTTAGGAGCCAAACTAGACACAGCCTCTCAGATGGCTTACCTGACAGAAGACAAGCAAGAGAAGTTAACTCATTACTTCAAAGGTTTAGCAAAACTCACCCAAATGACTGCAAGGAGATTCCTACAGGCCCTGGGTTACATGGCATCCTGCATTCTACTGGTTCCATTAGCAAAACTACACATGAGAAAGCTTCAATGGTACCTAAAAAGCATTTGGTCTCAACACAGCAACAACTTGGAGACAATCATACCGCTCATTCCATGCCTTCAAAAGGAATTCCTATGGTGGGCCTCGGTGAGCCAGGAACACACAGGTATGTCATTCAAAACCACAGATAACACAGACCATGACTACAGACGCCTCAGACCTTGGATGGGCACATGGAAGGCAGGTGTATACAAGGGCAATGGTCGCCAAAGGAAACACATCTGCATATAAACCAAAAGGAAATGCTGGCAGTAATGCATGCCATCGAGGCTTTTCAGCACCAACTCCAGCAAGGCCATTTAATGATACGGACAGACAACACCACTGTGATGTGGTACATAAACAAGCAGGGGGGCACCCACTCTTACCCCCTTTGCAGACTGACAATGCAGCTTTGGGAGAAATCACTGAGCCTAAACATCCAGTTACAGTCCCAGTTTGTTCCAGGAAAAGACAATGTGTTGGCGGACAGCCTAAGCAGGAATTTCACAGATCCACACGAGTGGAGGTTACATCCAAGGCCTTCAGACAACTCACTTCGACATGGGGCAAGCCAGAAGTGGACCTATTTGCCTCTCACCTCAACCATCTTCTACCAAAATTTTGCACAAGGACATACCATCCAAAAGCTTGGAAAATAGATGCCCTCTCATTCAACTGGAACTCCCTAGCAATCTATGCATTCCCACCTCTGCCACTGATGACCTCAGTATTACTAAAGATCAAAGCAGAGAAGCCCAAGGGAATCATAATAGCTCCGGATTGGCCAAGACAACACTGGTACCCACTATTACGGAGCATATGTCACACCAGGAGGTGGTCCCTCCCTCAGTGGCCTCTACTTTTGACTCAACACAATTTCGAAACACTGCGTCCAAACCTTCAGACACTGCAGCTAACAGCTTGGGAGATCCCATAAATAACTTCAGCTTATCTCTCTCTAAGGAAGTTCAGCGGATACTAACAGAGGCTCGAAGACCATCCACCAGAAAGGTTTATTTAGCAAAGTGGAAAAGATACAGCAATTGGAATACCAGCAAGGGACGTGATGCTTCATTACTGAACTTCCCACTTATCTTGGAATATTTGGCAGATATGTTAAAGAACGGCCTCTCATATTCTTCCATAAAGATACATGCATCTGCTATTTCAGCTAGATACAACACTGATCCTCCTGTTTTCTCTCACCCCTTACTAAGACAATTCCTCAGGGGAATCAAGAACATTAAGCCACCAAGAAAGGCCCCAGTGCCAGCCTGGGACCTCAATTTTGTCTTAGAAAAACTGACTCTACCTCCTTTTGAGCCAGCAGCTTCAGTTGACTTGCAATTTCTATCATGGAAGACAGCTTTCCTGTTGGCAATTACCTCAGCAAGAAGGGTTTCGGAGCTACAGGCCCTAATGGCAATACCACCCTTTATTATTTTCCACAGAGACAGGGTTTCTTTAAGGACCAACCCTACTTTTATGGCAAAGGTGGTATCTAGGGTTTCTCTAAATCAAGCCATTCATCTGCCTGCTTTCTTCCACAATCCTGAGAATAAGGGGGAAAGACTTCTGCATACCTTGGACATTCACAGACAACTTCGATACTACCTGGACAGAACCAAGGCCAGTAGGAAGTCTGAACAACTTTTTGTAGCTTACGCCCCTGCAGTCCAGGGAAAAGCAATTTCAAAACAGACTATTTCTAAATGGATTGGACATTGCATCAGATTCTGTTATTCCTTTCATGGAAAGACTGTTCCAGCCAATGTCAGACCACATTCCACCAGAGCTACAGCCACCTCTACAGCATTTTTAAGAGGGGTGCCTACCAAGGACATTCTAGAAGCTGCTACATGGAGCTCCGTGCATACATTCTCCAAACACTACAATCTCCCTCTATACTCCAGATCCAGAGCAGGTGTTGCTTCAGCAGTCCTGCAGGGTTTGATTGCCACACCATCTCTTTCCTAGTGCATACCTCCTCCCCCAGCTAAGCTATGGTATTCTACCCACATGTTATGACTGCAGTTGCATTCTTGAAGGACATAGTACAGTTTTGTACCTACCATAAATGTAGATGTCCGATAGACATGCAACTGCAGTCGGATTTTCCCTCCCTCCATACCCCTCTATGCCTAGGGTCCACTCCTATCCCTGTTACTCTTAGCTGGGGATATCTGTTATGATGTATTTGTTTTATTGCTCTTTTACTTGTTTGGAATCCTGTTTTTGTCTTCCAATTTGATTACAGCCTTCCTTGGAGGGCACCTGGCATCTGGGGCAAGAAACACTGAAGAAAATGGCGTCGGCTGATGCTTATGTACTCCAGCCGCTCTGACGTCGGAGAGAAATGCGACATCAGCCGACGTCGGACCCAGACTTTGGAATCCAGTCGACCGAGGGCTGCCTGAAGCAGGACAACCCACATGTTATGACTGCAGTTGCATGTCTATCGGACATCTACATTTATGGTAGGTATAAAACTGTACTTTTTAAAAGATCACCGCAAGAAGCTAATTCTTAAAGGACTGTTACCTTTCTCCAGCCAAGACTCAACAAAGCCAGGAGTTTTGAAGGAACCAAAAAAAAGGGTACCTCCAGTTTCTTCTGGGGTTTCTACTCCAGTTCCAGCGAAGAAGAAAAAACTGACAGATATTCTTCATGTTTCACTGTTGCAGTTATCACATTTGGATTATCCCTACCAGGGTAGCCCTTGGTCGGCCCGAATACCAGAGGCTTAGTATTTCTGTGTCGGTTGCTGTCACTTCAGGACTGACGTCAGTTCATCAGTAGTATAAAGTAAGGCAGCCAACGCCATTACATCAGTCTTTCTTGCTGAGGAGCCCAAAGCAGAAGCAGTTCCCACGAGTCCCGGTCGGCCGCTACCTGAGTTTTGTTTTCCGAATTGAAGCTGGAGTCTTCTAAAGCTAAGCACCCCATTGGGGATCCTTTCTTCTTGCACTAATCAATGTCAAATAAAGTTAACAACTGTCTTGCCTGTGGAAAGCAAATACCACATCGAGACTTTCATTCTTAGTGCGTCACTTGCTTAGGCCCAGACCACGACATTCCTTGCTGTCGCTTTTGTGCTTTGTTTATCACCAGAACTATATGTCATCGGGCCCTTATTGTAGCTAGATATTTTCACTTACAGTCCTTGAATTCCGATATGGCTTTGATAAGCCATCTGGCAGCAGATCTTCTGAAAAAACATAAGGCTAAAGACAGAGACCACACAGGTCCAAACCTACCGACGCTTCTGTTAAGCTAGTAGTCAGTTCTCTGGTCCTCAGTGAGGCGCTTTTGCAGCCCCTGATGCTCGCTTCTGTGGATTTGCAGGCTGCTACCGAGACCCTTTCAGAGTCCGGTATGACGCAAAATTCATCTTCGACTAAGGATCCTGTGGTTGTCTCACCCTTGGATAGGTCCGGAGCCTCTGAGCAGGCACTGGCTTCCAAGGAAGTACTTTGCACTACCGATACTCGACACAAATAGACGACTTCTTTCGCATCTACCATTCTTTCGAAAACTACAAAGTTTCTAAGACCCAGGGTATGAGCCACACCCAAGAAACCGACCCAATCTCAGACACCTACTTCCTTGCCTCAGTCTCAAATGCTTAAAATGGCAGAAGACCTTATCATGCTGATCAGGGGAAGCCAAGCTACCTCTTCCAAAAGGAAAAGAGATCTGTCCCCAATAGTTTTATTCGAACAGGAGTTTGATGACTGATGCATCTGAATATGAAGACATGCAACCCCTCTCTGCTTATGAGGATTCTGATGCAGAGAATTCCATTCCCTCAGCCTCTCCACCCGAGGACTTTTCCTTTGGGGAAATCCTTCATACCTTAAGGGAGCATTTTCAATTGGAATTTCAGGGCTACCTTCAGTTTAAAAAGAGACTCAGAGAATTCTTGGATCTTCCACAGCACAGACCCCTGGCCATTTCCCCAGTCCTGGATGTTGTGGATGATGTTTTTCTGGAATCCAGTTTGTAATACCTGTCAGGTTTTCTGGGTGCAGGAGGGAGGGTGTCAGGAGTCAGGGTCCCTGACTTACACAAATTTATTTTCAAAAACCCTACTGTTGACCCTGAGGTAATTTCTCAAGGGCCTAAAGGAATTAAAGCAACCTCTGCTAAGAATCCCACCCCCTCAGAATGGGATTCCCGAGCACTAGACAGATGGGGTAAAAAAGTATACACCTCTGCTACTCTTGCTATCAGAGCACTAAATTGCCAGTTCCATATGCTAAAATTTCAGCAACATACCATGGAACTCCTCAAACAAAAAGTGTCTTTCTTTCCTGCTTGTTCAGAAAATAGAGTTACAAGAGTTAATGCATTCTGCAAGTCAAGTGACTAAGCACACCTTACACTGTGGTTTTGACACCCTAAAAGCTTCTTGAAGGGCAGCAGTCACTGGTTCTGTCCTTAGAAGACATCCATGGCTTAAGGAACAGCCCTTGCCAGACCATGTTAAATCAAAATTATTGGATGCACCCTTGCACAAAGACAACTTGTTTGGCACTAAGGCAGAGGAGGTCTTAAAAAGATGGAAGAAAAAGCTAAATCTATGCAGACAGTTAAGGATTTCCTACAGGTCCAGCCACCAAGGTTCGGCAGGCATTGCCCCTCCAAGCACTGGTCCGTTCCTGCTCCCGCCAGGTCAGTTCAGCCCAGACCCCGGAGAAGCAGACCCCCCCATATAGCAGCCACAGGGAATGCAGAGATCTAAACAGTGGAATTCCTCCACTTCAAAACCAGGGAGTTCTAAGCCACCCCCTCATGGTAAGAACTTATAATAACTCTCCTCCCCTAGCCCCTCTCTCTGCTCACCTGCGCTTACCCCTAGGGGGAAAACTCTCCTTTCATGCAAGCACTTGGGCCACCATTACCAACAACCGCTGGGTCCTCAACATAGTGTCCCAGGGATACAAATTTTCTTTCCACACACTTCCAACCCCAAAAGGGTTCCCAGATCTACCTCCAAACCAGTGGGCAGAGGCAAAAATGCAAGTCCTTTCTCTGCTTTCAATAAGGGCAATAGAGCACGTTCCTGCAGAACAGATAGGCCAAGGTTTCTACTGCAGACTATTTCTAGTACCCAGAAAAGAGGGCACCTGGCGCGCCATCCTCGATCTATCCATTCTAAACACCTTCCTGATGATAACCAAAATTCAAGATGATCACTCTCCAGCAACTGCTAACCATGCTGTCCAAGGATGCTTGGCTAGCCTCCCTAGACCTAAAAGAGACCTACCTCCACATCCCTATCAGGGAATCATGCAGGAAATATCTACGTTTCAGGGCAGGATCCCTGCACCTTCAGTTCTCTGCACTTCCATTTGGCTTATCTACTGCTCCCAGAGTTTTCACAAAATGTCTGGCTCCCACCATTGCCTTTTGCAGACAAAGGAATATCCAAATTTACCCATACTTAGACGACTGCCTAATTCAGGCAGACAGTCAGGAAAAGCTGCTCAAGCACCTGGCCTTTGTAAAGTCCCTACTGACCTCCCTAGGGTACACTATCAGTGAAAAGAAATCCAAACTAGTACCCACCCAAAGGATTATATTCCTGGGAACAAGCCTGGACACAGCATCCCAGATGGCATTCCTTACACCAGAAAAGCAAACTTACCTGACAACCTACTTTTCTCAACTAGCCACCAGACCCCAGTTATCTGCAAGGAAAATCCTGCAAGCTCTGGGTTCATGGCATCTTGCATTCTACTCATTCCATATGCCAGACTGCATATGAGGAAACTTAGTGGTACCTAAAAAGCCTTTGGTGTCAACACTCTCGACCTGGAAACTCTTATACCAGTGATACATTGTCTAAGGAAAGATTTTCTTTGGTGGGCAGCAGCATGCTCCCACAACAAGAGACTACCTTTCTCAACACCCCCTGCCACCCAGACCCTCACTACAGAAGCATCAGACTATGCTTGGGGTGCACACCTGGATGGCAGGTGCATACAGGGCCTATGGAGCCCACAACAAATCCATCTGCACATCAACCAGAAAGAGATGTTAGCTGTCCAGCATGCATTGACAGCTTTCAGTCCCCTTCTCTCTCTAGGGGCTCTCCTGATCAAAACAGACAACACCAATGTGATGTGGTATATCAACAAGCAGGGAGGGACTCACTTCTACCCTCTATGCAGGCTGGCCTTGACCCTTTGGCACACAGCCTCTGCCATGCAACTCCACCCGTTAGCACAATTCCTGCCAGGTTCTCTAAACTCTCTGGCAGACCACTTAAGCAGAAATCTTCTGGATCCACAGGAGTGGCAGCTAGACAAAAGAACCTTCACTCTAATAACTCAGAAATGGGTCACCCCGAAGGTCGACCTCTTTGCCTCCCACACCAACCATCAGCTCAGCAAGTTCTGCACCAGGGAGCATCACTGCATGGCTTGGAAAGTCGATGCCCTATCCTTCCCCTGGGTCAATCTATTGGTCTATGCATTTCCTCCACTCTCATCACCAGGGTACTGCTCAAAATAAATGAGGAAAAACCAAAGACAGTGCTTATAGGTCCAGACTGGCCTCGCCAGCACTGGTACCCACTGCTGCGCAGCCTGTCCCCATTGCCACCATTGCATCACAATCAGACCCAACCCTCCTGACCCAGAGGGAAGGAGAATTCATGCATCCCCAATTGCAGACTTTCAGTCTGGCAGCCTGGCTTATTCCCTGATCACTGATATTTATGCCAACCTCAGTAAACATAAGTTCTAGATGTTATATGTGAGGCCAGATGCCCTAGCACTAGAAAGTCTTATGCTGACAAATGGAAAAGGTTCTGCACCTGGATTCAGGCTAAGAAAGCTGATATGGCACAGCCCTCCCTACCCCTCATCCTGGATTACCTATCTGACCTGCTACACAGTTGTCTCTCTTTTTCCTCTCTTAAAATTCATGCCTCTGCTATCTCTGCTCATTTCAACACTGAGCAACCACTTTTCTCACACCCCTTGATCAAACAATTCCTAAGCGGGGCTAGCAATTTGAGGTCACCCAGAAGAGCACCCACCCTAGCTTGGGACCTTAACTTTGTGTTGGAAAAGCTCACCCTGCCACCCTTTGAACCAGCATCTTCAGCAGAGTTAAAATTTCTCTCCTGGAAGACAGCTTTCCTTCTGGCCATCACTTCAGCCAGAAGAGTCTCCAAGCTACAAGCACTGTGTAGGCTGTGGAGCCCTTCATCATCTTCCATGCTGACAGGGTTTCCCTCAGGACTAACCCATCCTTAATGCCCATAGTGGTGTCCAGTGTGGCTCTCAGCCAATCCATTCATTTGTCCATCTTTTTCCTTAACCCATAAAACAAGGGGGAAACGCTCCTGCACTTTCTAGATGTGCACAGACAGCTCATATTCTATCTAGACAGGACTAAATAATTCTGAAAGTCTGATCAATTACTGGTTAGCGTTGCTGGGGGGGCAGAGGGCAAAGCCATCTCCAAACAAACAATTTCCAAATGGATAGAACACTGCATCCATTTCTGTTACAAGCAACACGGAAAGCCTCCCCCTAAGGGGGTCAGGACTCACTCCACCAGAGCAGCCTCCATCTCTGCAGCCTTACTCAGAGGAGTCCCCACCAGGGACATCCTGGAGGCTGCCACATGGACATCGGTTCACACTTTCACCAAGCATTACCACCTGCCTATCTTCTCCAAATCCAGGACAGGTTTTGCTGCTGCAGTCTTGCAGGGCATCCAAGCCAGCCCCTAGTATCCTTCACTGCCTCCACCCTTTTCCTCAGCTTTGGGAATCAACCCAAATGTGATGATGGCAGCATTGAAACACAAAGAACATAGTACAGTTGTGTACACTTACTATAAATGTAGATGTTAGAGTGTGTTCAGTGTTACATTCCTGGTTTCCCTTCCACCATCCCCCTCTCCTTTCTCTCTCTCTCTCTCTCTCCTTACAAGGAACATTTTGGTATTTACTTTCTACTGGTGGTGTTCTTCCACCATAACCTGGCTCCCACTTGAGGGCTCCTGACAGGGCTAGAAAAACTGATGTAATGGTGTCGGCTGCCTTACTTTATACTACTGACAGCCTGACATCAGTCCTGAAGCGACCGCAACCAACACAGAAATACTAAGCCTCTGGTATTCGGGCCGGCTGAGGGCTTCCCTGCTGGGATAACCCAGATGTGATGACTGCAACAATGAATACACTCGAACATCTACATTTATGGTAAGTGTACACAACTGTACTTTCTGTCGCCATCTGGTCCTAGGAAGGCTAGGTCTCCTTCGGATCAGAGGAGTACTTTGGAGCCGGTGCTATTTAACCCCGTTGTGCCTTGTCGGATCCAACTTACCTCGAATCCAAATGCCTGGGTTCCTAATTTGCCTTTGGATTTATTCAAGGTTTAAATAATCCAAAGAACGCCAAAAGCAACAAATTATTCCTCAAGTCCAGAAGGAATGACTCAACAGGAGCAATAATACGTCCTTTATTAAGACCACAGCTCGCCAACAAAAAATAGTAGCAGCATACAGAATGTAAAACTTGTGTATGAATTAAGCGCTTTCATCCACCATCATGTGGACTTCTTCAGAATCAATTAAACAATTATTACAGCACAATATATATCCATTTTGGCGCCAATTCAAATTGATTTTTTTTTTTAAAAAGGCAAATATAATACATTTAATCTAATACATATAATACATCATTTTTAAATAAAACTCTTATACGTAACAGTATGTATAATAAACTAAAAAACTTGAATGTTAAGTTGTCAGTCTCGCCTTCATTCTTGCTGGATGGGTTCGGAGCCGATCCTCGGCTCCGACTCGGCACTTGCTAAGCTTGAGAACTCCTTTTACCAGCTCGAGGCAACCCTATATCCCATGATGCAAGGCGAGACTACCTCAGATCTCGTTTGCCGCTTCGCGAAGAGGTCTCTTTTTTGCCAGCTCAGGTGAGTTTTCTAATTCAACAGGTTATTCAAGGGTAATTATAGTGTGTATAGCTATACTATAGTTCCCACCCTATATTCCTCTTTTTGGGAAAAAGTTTAATTTTCTTTTCTGTTAGGCCTAAGCCTCCCAGTTCATTAATCCGTGTCAGTTTGTGTGTGTTTTGGGGTTAATTGTGTGACTTTTGTTGAGTGTGTGTTTTGTCTTTTCTTAGACTATGTCTAGAGAAGGAAAGGTCTGAGGCTTCAAGAAGTGTGACTCGTGCTGTCAGAAGATGTCTCTGACAGACGGTCACACTTCTTGTGTTTACTGCTTGGGGCCTTTACACCTGCAGGACTCCTGTGCTATATGCCACTCTTTTAGCCAGAGAGTCCTGCAGGAGAGGAGGAACAAGTTGATCCTCCATGGCTTATTAAAGCCAGAAGGTTCACCGACAAAGACTGGGTCGGGTAAACCTTCCAAGCCACCTAATGTTCAGGCTACGGTTGTTAAGCCTTTCCCGGTGGCTCTGACTCCTTCGGAGTCGAGATCGGCTCCGGCTGGAGCCGATCTTTCTACCACTGATATGGTAGTGTCGGTTCTTTCCGGTTCCGACACACAGTCTCCAGTTGCCTTGTCGGCACCGGCTGGTGCCGAGGTGTTATCCAGTATCGGAGCCGAAAAGTCTTCGGCTCCATCTGGAACCGAGAGGACGTCGGCTCCGATGGCTTCGTCCAAGAAGAGATCTCAGTCCCCTTCTCTAGAGTCGATTCGCTTGGCTCCGAGGTCTCCTCTTTTATCGGAACGGAGTCATCGGAGCTGATCTTCGAGATCTTCCAGGCTGTCAGACCACGATTTAGAGAGGGTGGTAAGCAGGCTGTTGAAGTCACAGGCACTAGCCCAAATGCTCCATAGCCCGTCTCAACAGACTTGACTATTGCTCTTCCCTTGAACTTCCTCCTCCGACTCTCCAGCAGAGTTCGAGCCGGAGCTTTCGGGACAGTGACCATGTCGGCCGGGCCGATACATCCTTCGGCTCCGCTGCCTTGGCCCGATCTCCTCCATGAGACCTTCCTTGAGGGATCCGGTCGTCGAGTTTCCTTGTCGGCTCCGAGGGGCTAGTGGCATCGGACCCTTGTCCGACCCGCTCTCCTCTCGAGCTCGCTTTGGTGAGCTTGGCACTGACATCGGCCTCGGAGCCTTCTGTCTCAGTGGAGCCGGGAATTCCTGTCTCTTCGGAACAGGAGTGTTCTGGTCTCCCTGGGAGGGGAGCCTTTGAGGTGATGAGGAGTGTCCTGGCACCTGAGCCAGGTCAACGGTCCATTCCTTTAGCTCCTCCCTCTTCGGTGCCTGTTGATGTCTCTTGCCAGTCTCTTGCTCCCAGGCCCAGGGATCCATCGCCCCAGGTTTCCCCATTGGGAATAACTTCCTCTTCCGAGGTTTCTCCTGATCCCGCAGGAGAACCCCCGCGCAAGAGGACGTGTAAGAGGAAACACACAGACTCCCCTGAGTCTACAACATCAGATACCGACTTAGATGAGTCGGAAGGTTCCCCCCGGTCCCCCTCTGATGATGTCTCCTTTTCAGACATCCTGGAACTCCTCAAACAGAGGGGGAACTGGCCTTCCATTGACCCCTCCGAGGATGAGTCGGTATACCTGGAGGCGTTTGGATCCCGACCCTCCACCTCCTGGGTGTCTCCGCCTTTCGACCCACTCATGCAGGTAGTGGCTCGGAAGGCATGGGCAGCCCCGGATTCTGTGGAACCTGTCCCTAGGAGGCCATCCAAATTTATTACGGCCCCTTCAGACAAGCAGTTTCTTTCTAAGGGCGTCTCTGTGGATGCTATGGTGGTGGCGGCTGCCACCAAGAAGGAACTTGCGGATCCTTCCGTGCCTGTCCATCCTCCTAACAAAGACTCTAGGACCATGGATGGGTATGGCAAGCGGATGTTTTCTTCAGCGACCTTTGCTATGCGTTCGCTGAACTACCTTTGTCATTTCACCAGACTTCAGAGAGACATTCTCAAGGAACTAGGTGAAGTGGTTCAGGATCCTTCAGCTGCTGGGGCTCAAGACAAGATTGCATCATAGCTAGCAATCCTGAATTCTTTAACCAACTCCTCCATGCGGCTCATATCCTATGCGGCCGATGGAGCAAGTAGAGCCGCAGGCACAAGAGTGGCACTTAGGCGTCAGGCCTGGATGCGGCTTTGTAATTTCGTGGACCCCTTCAAGGCGTCCTTCACCAATACCCCCTTTGACGGTTTGGCTTTGTTCGGACCGCAGGTGAAGGAAACCTTGACCAGGTGTGAACAAGACGGCAAAACCCTTTCTGCCGTAGGAGTCCATTTTTCCACTCCTTCAAGACGCTATCCCAAAGGTCAGAAAGGAGGAAAAATGTGGTTCCGTAAAGCCCAAGGAGTTACGCCGGACACACGTGGTCAGTTTACCCCCAGAGGCAGAGGGGGTAACAATAACAGACGCCACCCTAGAGGCAGGGGGGGTCCCCAGAATCAGGGTAGCAGGGAGCCTCTTCCTGACAAACCCTTTCAGCATCCCTGAGGTGTTGCCCGACTGTCCACCCTTGGAGGCAGTCGGGGGAAGGATATCGCTGTACCCATTAGCCTGGCGTTCCCTCTCACAAGACATGTGGGTACAGTCGATCATATCCGAGGGTTACAAAATCCCTTTTGAAAGGTATCCCGTACCTCACCAATCCCTTCCAGACATCTCACCCGGTCAAAGGGATTTGGCAAAACAGGAGGTCTCAAAGCTCCTAGAAAAGAGAGCCGTCCAAATAGTTCCAGCAGACCAAGTAGGATCCGCATCTACTCAAGATTCTTTTGGTCCCCAAAGGACGGGAGATTGGAGACCAATTTTAGACCTGAGCAATCTAAACAGATTTGTCAGAAAGGCAAGATTCCGGATGGTCACGCTTCAGTCCATTCTGCCCTTTTTGGGCAAGGACAACTGGATGTGCTCGATAGACCTTCAGGACGCGTACTATCACATAAAGATACACAGACGCTCCAGGAGGTTTCTCCGCTTTCGGCTGGGGACCAGTCATTATCAATTCAGAGCCCTGCCCTTTGGCCTCACTTCAGCCCCCAGAGTGTTTACTAAATGCATGGCAGTGGTTACGGCTCATCTGAGACGTCAAGGATTCCAGGTGTTTCCTTATTTGGCTGACTGGCTCCTCTCCGCCACCACCAAGCATCAGCTTCTTCAAAGCAGAGACTACACTCTGCAGATCTGCAAAAAGTTGGGAATCTCAGTGAATTTCGAAAAATCTTCTCTGCTGCCTTGCCAATCTATCACCTTTATAGGCGCAGAACTAAACACCGTCAGTATGTTAGCCAGACTAACAAATCAGAGAATTCTGGACATCCAAAAATACGTTCGGATCATATTACTGAGCAACAAAGTCAGAGCCAGATTGGTTCTGAAGGTTCTAGGTCTTATGGCTGCGGCCATTGTACTTCTACCATTAGCTCGCTTCCACATGCGTCTTCTGCAGTGGATGTTATTCACTCAGTGGTCGTTCCAGAACCTACCCATGAGGCACGAAATTTTGGTTACACAATCGTGCAAGACTCATCTAACCTGGTGGATATCTTCTCTTCTGCTCCATCAGGGCCGACCATTTGTTCCCCCAACTCCGGTTGCCACAGTCACCGGATGCCTCTCTGATCGGGTGGGGGGGGCATTATCAGGGCAGGATGGTCCATGGGACTTGGCAACCCACAGAATACCATCTGCACATAAATGTCCTGGAGATGAGAGCGGTGCTTTTAACGTTGCAAGCCCTCAAGGACTTTCTTCCTCGGGACTATTGCAGTTCAAGCGGACAACATGTCTGTAGTCTGGTACATCAACAAACAGGGCGGGACCAGGTCCTATCCTTTATGTCGAGAAGCTCTCAGACTTTGGCAATGGGCAATCTCCTCTCATCGGTTTCTGATAGCAACGCACATCCCGGCAGGTCCAACCTCTTAGCGGACAGACTGAGCAGAGCTATTCTCATGCCTCACGAGTGGTCTCTCAAACAATCGGTAGTGGACAGATTTTTCAGAAGTGGGGCACCCTTGTTGTGACCTTTTGCTACACCCCAAAACAGCAAATGCCGGACTTCTTCACCCTCTTTCCCTACCAGGCCATCCCTGAGAGACTCTCTAACCCAGGATTGGCCCGGGGACTTCTGTCGCTTTTCCCCATTCCCTTTAATTCCACAGGTCATTCAGAAAGCTACCGTTTTGAGAGCCAAGTTGATTCTCATTGCCCTTACTGGCCTCGACAAATTTGGTTTCCGTCCCTACATCGTCATCTCCTGGTGCAGCCTTGGCATCTGGACCCAGTTCCAGATCTTCTGATCCACCAAACGGGTCAACAGCACTGGGCCATTCGTTCTCTCAACCTCACTGCTTGGTTGCTCCACTTCCTTCCCTAGCCAGGCTTCCTATGATCTCTGATCCTGTCAGAGATATCTTAATAGCTTCCTTAAAGTCGTCCACCAGAACGGTTTATGCTAGCAAGTGGCGACGTTTTTCCCTATGGGCAAACTCCAGGCGCATTGATCCCTTTACTGCGCCGGTGCATTCAATTTTGGACTTTCTGGCTGAAGTTTTTCAGTCAGGATCTTCTTCATCGACAGTTAAAGTCCAACTGGCAGCAATTTCTAAATATCATGTTGGCTTGCAAGATCATAACATAATGTCGCACAGACTATGCAAAGCTTTTCTGAGAGGTGTTTTTCTCCTAAAGCCTCCAGTAAAACATCCTCCTCCACAATGGGATCTGAATTTGATGTTAGCATCCTTGATTTTACCCCCCTTCGAACCGTCTGATTCATGCTCCTTAAAGTTGCTGACCTGGAAAACAATATTCTTGGTGGCTGTCACTTCAGCAAGGAGGGTATCTGAACTACAAGCCTTCTGTATCCGTTCCCCATATTTAGTTTTTCACAAGGACAGGGTATCCTTGAGAACTAATCCATCTTTTCTGCCCAAAGTTGTTTCTCAGACTAATATTAATCAATCCATCGATCTACCAGTTTTTTTCCCTAATTATTCCGACAGAGCTGAACAAAAACTTCATTTTTTGGATGTCCATCGTCAACTCAGATATTATTTGCATAGAACTAAACAATTCAGGAAATCTGATCAATTATTTGTTTCCTATGCAGAATACAGGAAAGGTCTCCCAGTGTCGAAAGTGACCTTATCCAGATGGTTGTCTTCTACCATTTCTTATGTGTATTCGCTCAGAGGCAAGCAACTACCCTCAAAACCGAAAGCGCATTCAACCAGGAGCCTGTCCACATCTACAGCTTTTCAGGATAGGCTACCCATTGATACCATTTGTGCAGCAGCTACTTGGGCTACTCCTCATACCTTTGCCTCTCATTATAAATTAGATTTGGCCTCCAGGGACAGAGCCAGCTTTGGTTCCACAGTTCTCAAGAGTCTGTTCCATTGAGCCACCCAGGATACAGGTGCTAGGGACGCGGTCCCATCCAGCAAGAATGAAGGCGAGATTGACAACTTAACATTTAGAAGTTATGTACCTACCATAACGTTCCATGTTAGTTGTCTTCTCTCGCCTTCTTTCTTGCGTCCCTCCCTCCTTCCCCCTGGCCTGGACAGATCTTGAAGGGCTTCTCTTTCTCAGGTTTCACTCTCCTGAGTCTTCAGTAGAAAGAGTCTATCTTAAGAACTTTTTGCCTAGTTTCTTCTAGGCTAGTCTTTGCTCTTCCTTTGGGAATAGTATTATTTAGCAGGGTGTTTTAGCTACCAAACGAGATCTGAGGTCGTCTCGCCTTGCATCATGGGATATAGGGTTGCCTCAAGCTGGTAAAAGGAGATGTCCTTCAAGGATGCATCTGCAGTCCTAACATATGGGTTGTCCTGCCTCAGGCAGCCCTTCGGTCGGCCGGATTCCAAAGTCTGGGTCTGGCCTCGGCTGATGTCGCACTTCACCCGACGTCATAGCTGCTGTGTATTGGGTATAAAGGCATCAGCCGACGCCATTTTCCTCAGTCTTTCTTGCCGTGGTGCCCAAGCAGAAGCTGTTCACAAGTGCCGGTCGGTCAGATCCAGAGATTTCTACTACAAGACTTCTAAAAGCTAAGTACCCCGTTGGGGACTCTTTCTTGCCTCAGCCGATGTCAGAAAAAGTAAATAATTGTTTAACTTGTGGGAAACAAATACCTCATAAGGATTTCCACTCTTACTGCCTTCCTTGCTTAGGCCCAGACCACGACGTATCAGCTTGCTAGCCTGTGCTTCCTTCAACCGATGGACACTTAGACGTCGGTCGGAGTTTGCAGAGGAGTTTTTTGGCCCCGCTTTTGCTTACAAAATGCCGTTGGAGACTCCGACTTCACAATTAGCTAAAAAGCGTAAGGAAAAGGACCGACACTCGCGGTCCGCGGTTTCGGCCGAAACCACGGTTAAGCCAACCGCGAGTGTCTCGGTTTCGGCTGAAACCGAGTCCTCGGTTCTTCCTTCGGCCGAAAACATGCCTCCGATAGCCGAGGCCTCACAGAGCATGGCTGAATCTGCTACTGAAATTTCCCCTGCTGTAGCAGGCTCCCAGGACTTATCAGATACTATTCCTTTAGATATATCTACTCCTGCACGTGGAGCTGCTAGGCCCCCTGCATCTATGTCTATCAAGGCTTTTTCTAGGGCTAAAGCAGCTAAATCTTCTAAGGCCTTGCCTGCTAAAACCCCCTCACATAGGCCTACCTCTAGTTCCCAAATGCTCAGCCTGGCTGAGGATCTCATTTCTTTGATCAGGGGATCCCAACCTCACCCAGACAGGGCCTCTCAACCCCCTCCAGAGAAGAGGCCTAGGACTGAGCCCCCGGATCCTGTTTCTACAGACTATTCCTCGGATGACTCAGAAAACTCAGACCCTCCAGAAGGCCCATATTCTCCTTATGAGGATTCCGATGCAGAAGACTCCATTCCTTCTGCCTCTCCTCCTGAAGAATTTTCTTTTGGGGAAACCTTACATGCTATGAGAGAGCATTTCCAATGGCAGGGCCAGGATTTTTCAGATTCAAGGAAAAGGCTAAGGACCTTTTTACATTTGCCACAGCATAGGCCTTTAGCCATTCCTCCAGTACTAACAGTTGTTGATGATGCATATAATGATGCCTGTACTGCCCCTGACTCTCCCTCCGGCCCCTGCCAAGCCCGACAGATATTACAGGGTCCCGGACACACACTTCCACTTGTATAAGGCTCCTATTGCAGATCCTGAAACCATCTCACAGGGCCCCAAAGCTGTAGCAGCTGCCTCTGCCAAAAAACCCCTCCCCTCTGAAAGAGAATCTAGAGCATTAGAGAGATGGGGTAAAAAAGTTTATACTTCTGCTACTCTTTCGGCCAGGGCCTTAAACTGTCAATTTTACATGATTCAGTATCAGGAATTTTTGTTAGACCAGCTAAATAAAAAACTGTCCTCTCCTGAACCTATAGACCGTAAGTCCCTTCAGGATTTGGTACATAACACTCAGCAGGTCAGTAATCACTCCTTAAAATGTGGCTTTGATGCACTGGAGGCTTCCTTTAGATCAGCTATGACTGGAACAGTGATTAGAAGGCATGCCTGGTTAAAAAAGCAATCCTTACCAGACCATGTTAAGTCAAAGCTCTTAGATGCTCCTATGGAGAAGCAAAGTTTGTTTGGCTTGCCTGCACAGCAAGTGCTAAAGAAGGTGGAAGAAAAAGCAAAATCTGTCCAAACAGTCAAGGATTTCTTACAGGTCCAACCTCCGAGGTTTAGTAGAAATTGGCCTTCGAAGAATTGGTCCTTTCCAGACACCTCCAGAGCACAGAGAGGCAGAAATAGGCACCCAAGAGGCAGAGGTCAATCCAGGGGTGCCTACAGGGGACGACAGTGGCAGCCTAACAACCAGAGAAGTACTGCCACAGATTCAGCTACAACCACTTCAACAGGACAGACACAATGACTTGGCTCTGATACCGCCTACCAGGGAACAACTGGAAGCACCCTTGGGCGGAAAGCTAGCCTTATTTTCCGTAAACTGGCATTACATTACAGGAGACAAATGGATTTTACAGACAATAGACAAAGGCTACAGGTTTCACTTCCACACTCTACCAAAAAAGAGAGGAATGCCAAACCTGCCACCAAACCAAAAAACAAACGCTCTAAGACAAATCAACCACCTACTAAGGATGAGAGCTATAGAAAAGGTACCGCCTATGGAACAAGGACAAGGATTCTACTCCAGACTTTTCCTGGTACCAAGGAAAGAAAATCAATGGAGGCCAATTCTCAACCTGTCCGCTCTGAACACATATCTCATTGTTCCAAAATTCAAAATGCTGACCCTACAGCAACTTCTTCCCATGCTGGGCAAGGAGTCTTGGCTGGTGACTCTAGATCTCAAGGAGGCATACCTGCACGTCCCTATACGACCAGATTGCAGAAGATACCTCAGATTTCTTGCAGGATCAGAGCATTATCAATTCTCATCATTGCCCTTTGGCTTATCTACTGCCCAGATTATTCACGAAATGCCTGGCATCAGTAATTGCTCATTGCAGGCTTCAGGGAATTCAGATTTACCCATACCTGGACGACTGCCTAATACAAGCGGACAACAAGACCAAATTAACAAAAAATTTGGAAAAGGTTATACAACTGCTGCAAGCCCTGGGATACACAGTCAACATGAAAAGTCAAGGCTGGTACCATCCCAAAGGATAACATTCTTGGGTGCAGAACTGGACACATCAAATCAGATGGCATTTCTCACAGAAGAAATACAAAAGCAACTACCACTCTATTTCATGGCATTAACAACACAGACCCAGCTTACAGCAAGGAAAGTCCTGCAAGCCCTGGGTTACATGGCATCCTGCATAATATTGATTCCGCATGCCAGGCTGCATATGAGAAAGTTGCAATGGTACCTAAGGAATGTATGGTCTCAACACAAGCACAGTCTAGAAGCCCAGATTCCAATAATTCCATGCCTGAAGCAAGAATTCCTGTGGTGGGCCCAGGCCTGTCAGTTAAACAGAGGGCTGCCTTTCCACAAACCTCAACCAAGCCAGACCATCACCACGGACGCCTCAGACCTAGGCTGGGGGGCACACATGGTGGACAAATGTATACAAGGCCTATGGACACAAGACCAGCTGAATCTACACATAAATCAAAAGGAGATGCTGGCAGTGAAGCATGCAATCCAGACATTCAGACCTTTTCTTCAACAGGGTCATTTGCTGATAAGGACGGACAACACCACAGTCATGTGGTACATCAACAAACAGGGAGGTACACACTCATATCCTCTATGCCGGATGGCAATGGACCTGTGGAACGTGGCCCTGAACATCAACATTCAACTCCAGGCCAAATTTGTGCCAGGAAAAGAAAATTCACTAGCAGACACCTTAAGCAGAACTACCACGGATGCCCACGAATGGATGCTGCATCCAGACATCTTCAAAACCATTACAAAGAAATGGGGACTACCAGAAATAGACCTGTTCGCATCCCCACACAACCACCAATTGAGAAAATTCTGCACAAGGACATACCACCCACTTGCTTGGAAGGTGGACTCCCTATCCTTCAGTTGGGAAAACCTGACAGCATATGCATTCCCACCTCTTCCTTTGATGCACAAAGTCCTACTGAAGATCAAAGAAGATCACCCAAGGATAATCCTGATAGCTCCAGACTGGCCGAGGCAACATTGGTACCCGCTACTGAGGAGTATGTCTCGGACACATGCATGGCCTCTACCTCTATGTCCTTTACTTCTAACACAGAACAACTACAAGATCCTACATCCAAACTTGAAAACACTACAGCTAGCTGCTTGGAATATTACATAAAACAAAATAACCCAGATTTATCTCAGAGGGTTAAAGACATTATCCTGGAGGCTCGCAGACCCTCCACAAGGAAGACTTATTCAGCCAAATGGAAAAGATACCTCATTTGGAGTGCAGCAAAAGGGGAAAATGTATCATTAGCAAACAGCCAACATCCTGGAATACTTAGCAGAGCTTTTCCACAATGGCCTGTCTTACTCCTCCATTAAGATTCATGCATCAGCAATTTCAGCAGAATACAACATGGATCCTCCAGTCTTCTCTCATCCTCTACTCAGGCAGTTTCTGAGAGGAATTAAAAATGTAAAGCCTCCAAGGAAGCCACCTTTGCCTACATGGGACCTTAACTTTGTGCTGGAAAAGTTAACACTTCCCCCTTTTGAACCAGCAGCAACAGCAGAATTACAGTTCTTATCTTGGAAAACTGATTTCCTGCTTGCAATCACTTCAGCAAGAAGGGTTTCTGAATTACAGGCATTAATGGCAGTACAGCCCTTCCTTATCTTCCATCAGGATAGAGTGTCCTTGAGAACTAACCCTACTTTTATGCCAAAAGTGGTCTCCAGAGTATCATTGAACCAAGCAATTCACTTACCAACATTCTTCCCCAACCCACAGAACAGGGGGGAAAGACTAGTACATACCTTGGATGTGCACAGGCAATTACGCTACTATCTGGACAGAACTAAGACCAACAGAAAAACTCACCAGCTTCTGGTAGCATATGCAACAGGAATGCAAGGAAAAGCAATTTCAAAACAGACAATCTCAAAATGGATAGGAAATTGCATTAGATTTTGCTACTCTTTTCATGGAAAGACAACTCCAGAAAACATCAGACCTCACTCCACAAGGGCTACAGCCACTACTACAGCTTTCCTACGAGGAGTGGCTACCAAAGACATTTTAGAAGCTGCTACTTGGAGCTCCGTGCATACATTTGCCAAGCATTATAATCTTCCTTTGTACTCCAGATCCCGAGCAGGGTTTGCAACTGCTGTTTTGCAAGGGATCTTAACTACACCATCATTATCTTAGTACCTCCTCCCCCAGTTTGGCTATGGTATTCTACCCATATGTTAGGACTGCAGATGCATCCTTGAAGGACATAGTACAGTTTTGTACCTACCATAAATGTAGATGTCCAAGAGGTATGCATCTGCAGTCAGGATTACCCGCCCTCCTTCCCCTCTGTGGTACTCCTAGGGTATTTACCCATCTTGTAGCTAGCTGGGGGAATCTATTATGGTGTATTTGTTTGTATATATGTATATACATTCTTATATTGTTTGCTCTCTACTGTTTGGGAACATTTGCATTTATCCAAATTTAGCCTTCCTAGAGGGCACCTGGCATCTGGGGCAAGAAACACTGAGGAAAATGGCGTTGGCTGATGCCTTTATACCCAATACACAGCAGCTATGACGTCGGGTGAAGTGCGACATCAGCCGAGGCCAGACCCAGACTTTGGAATCCGGCCAACCGAAGGGCTGCCTGAGGCAGGACAACCCATATGTTAGGACTGCAGATGCATACCTCTCGGACATCTATATTTATGGTAGGTACAAAACTGTACTTTCTCAAGCTTAGCAAGTGCCGAGTCGGAGCCGAGGATCGGCTCCGAACCCATCCAGCAAGAAAGAAGGCGAGAGAAGACAACTAACATGGAACGTTATGGTAGGTACATAACTTCTAATTAAAATCTATGTTCTGTGCTTCCTGTAATTTGCATATTATGCTTAACGTCTGCAATATAAAATCTAATTACTACGCTTATTATTGTATACATTTCATCTCATAATTTTCATATAATTCTCCTTATGCCTTGGGTCTAAATAAATATGGTCTGTTGACTAATAATGAGTAAGGAGTATACATTATATTTATATTCATAAATTCTTAAATACTCTAATATTAAATATATAATTTTTGAAAAACAGTAAATATTATATTATTTTAAAGCCCATATTGCTATATTTCTGCAAGCAATATGGGTACTAAATAATTGTATTTATTTAAGCTATGGTATGCATTTTAGTATTTCTATGTCTAACTTATTGCATGTTATATGGTTCTTGGAAGTAGTCTGAACCACATTGTTTTATTTTATTTTGTTTATAGTGATTTTTTTATTATTATTTATTTATAAAAAATTTTTCAAAAATTATATATTTAATATTAGAGTATTTAAGAATTTATGAATATAAATATAATGTATACTCCTTACTCATTATTAGTCAACAGACCATACTTATTCAGACCCAAGGCACAGGGAGAATTATATGAAAATTATGAGATGAAATGTATACAATAATGAAGCGTAGTAATTAGATTTTATATTGTAGAAGTTAAGCATAATATGCAAATTACAGGAAGCACAGAACGTAGATTTTAATCAAGTTTTTTAGTTTATTATACATACTGTTACGTATAAGAGTTTTATTTAAAAATGATGTATTATATGTATTAGATTAAATGTATTATATTTGCCTTTTTAAAAAAATCAATTTGAATTGCCGCCAAAATGGGTATATATTGTGCTGTAATAATTGTTTAATTGATTCTGAAGAAGTCCACATGATGGTGGATGAAAGCACTTAATTCATACACAAGTTTTACATTCTGTATGCTGCTACTATTTTTTGTTGGCGAGCTGTGGTCTTAATAAAGGATGTATTATTGCTCCTGTTGAGTCATTCCTTCTGGTCTTGAGGAATAATTTATTCAAGTTTGTCTTCGTTCAGAGCTCACCTTCTCCGAGCTGGTCTTCTTTGGCTCCGAATGTTTTGGATCCAAGGTCTCGGAGCCATACACAGAGGCAAGAAAAGTCTTTTTCCTCTTCGAGGTCTACCCACTCCTCAATGTCTTCTAGGTCCTCTAGACTCTCCTGTTCTGACATGGAGAGGATGATGCAGAGCTTACTCAATGCTCAGATTGAGATGGGACTCTTACCATTTCCATTCCATCCTGGATCCATGAGACCCCCTTCTCCATTTCTTGGGATTCCACATCCAATCCAACAGTCTGCTTCGGAACCCCAGGATCTGAATATCCAGAGGGAGACTACGTCAGAGCAGGGGATACTGCTTTCCTCAACTCTGGCAGTGTCCCAGACTGGCTCAGCTCCGACAATCTCAGATCTGAGTGGGTTCCGGACCCAAGAAGTCAGCGCCAGCTCTGGGGGGGGTGGACTTAGCTCCAACATGGTTGACTTAGTCTCTATCACTCAGGACATTGGCCCTTGACAGCTTGAGTCCAGTGTTGTCTGGGGCCATGAGTCCGGGATGACATCTTTTGTTCTTCCTACTGCTTCAGCTTCAAGGAGATGGGGAGATGGATCCCTCCTGGGTTGTCTGCCTTTCCAGGTGGCAGAGAGGACAATCTCCAGACCCAGAAATGAATCTCCTCTTCCTGCAGATCCTATGCAGTCCTCAGCTGGTCAGAGCCTTGGTCCCATTCATCCTGCCCAAGGTCAGCCCATCCACGACATCCTCCAGCTTCCCACTGTGATGGGAGCCCCCATCATGGTGGGAAGTGTGATGAGAGCCCCCTCCACTTGCAAGTCCTCCCCCGAGTCTCCCCCAGAGGAGAAGCACCAGAAAAGGACATGCAAGATGAAGCATGTCAACTCTCCCTTGATGTCTTTGAGAGAGGACACCAATCTCAATGAGGGAGAAGGGTCCCCTCGATCTCCACCCAATGATATCCCTTTTGAAGATATCCTGGAGGCCTTGAAGTGCAAGGGTGGATGGTCTGTCTAACCCCCCTTCTGAAGAATTAGTGTTTCTGGAGGTGTTCAGGACAGGGTCATCTACATCCTGGGTGCTCCCACTGGAGGACAAGCTCATTGATCTGGTCTCCCGCCAGACTTGGAACGAACTGACAAATTCTTGAGCACTCTACCAGATTGCCCCCACTGGATTAAAGGTATTCCGGTTGATGCCATTATTGTCAGTGGTCACAAAGGAGCTAGTGGAGCAGAGCTCCTCTTTCGATCCCCAAACAATGAGTCTTGGGCTTTGGACAGACATGGGAAGCACTTATATGCATCAGCAACTATTTCACTGAGAGCACTAAACTGTTTGGCACATTTTATGCGTCTTCAAAGAGATCTGGAAAAAGGAGGTCACCAGTTCTCTGTCTTAGTGCATTTAGGAGGAGGACTTCAGTAAGGTCTCTCCCCAGTTGTTGACTCTTACATCCTTAGCTAACTCATTAATGAGATTGATTTCCAATGCTGTGGAAGGTACCTCTCGAGCAGCCAGAAAAGGCATAACCCCAAGGAGATATGCCTGGGTGAGGCTTTGCAGGTTTGCAGAACCCTTTAAGGCATCTTTTACCAATGCTCCCTTTGATGGATCTTCAATGTTTGGACTGTAAAGGATACACTGAGCAAGAGGGGAAGACCCTGTCTGCTGTAGGGTCAAGTTTTCTCCCTCGCAGAGGTCATAACCAGCGCAGTGGGAAGAAGAATTGGTTCAAAAAGTCTCAAGGTTCCTTCTCTGATGCTCATGATGAATCCTCATCCATAGGCCGAGGCTGAGGTTTCAATGGAAGATGCTGCCTGAGGAGCAGAGGAGGTCCACAGAATCAGGGTATCAAGAAATCTTTCTCTGCCAGGCCCTATCAGCACTCCTGAAGCACTGCCCGACTGTCCTACTCTGGAAGCAGTCTGGGGCAGACTATCCTTGCACATAGATGCGTGGAAAAACACTAACAAATGATGCCTGGGTGCTAAACATAATTTCCAGAGACTGTTTTATTCCCTTTTTCCTTCCTCCCCCATTTTCTGTAATGAAACAACCTGATGTCCCACCCAGTCAGTGGGAGTACACCATGGATGAAGTTCAAAAACGTCTATGAAGAAGTCATCCAACTGGTCCCAGTTGTGCAACAAGGATGTAGAACTTATTCATGCTTCTTTTTGGTGCCAAAAAAGACAGGGGACCTGCATCCTATATTGGACCTGAGCAATCTAAATTTGTTTGTCAGGAAGTCAAAGTTCCGCATGGTGATGATCCAATCTATCTTGGCCTTACTACGCAAGGAAGATTGGATGTGCTGCATATACCTCCATAACACGTTGTATCAAAGATCAACAGGCACTCTAGGACACATCTGAGCTTCCGGCTGGGAGCCAATCATTACCAATTCAGAGCACTACCCTTAGTACTCATCACAGCCCCCCAGGGTGTTTACCAAATGCATGTCAGTAGTGGCAGCTCACCTGAGACTGCAAGAATTCCAGGAGTTTCCGTACCTAGAAGATTGGCGCTCGTAACAGCACAATAAAAGCATCAGCTGCAATTGGTGACACAGTATCTCTTTCATATCTTCCATCAATTGGGGATCACAGTAAATCTGGCAAAATCAAATCTGACTCATATGTAGGTTCTAGAATTCATAGGAATGCAACTGAACTCCAAATGGATAGCGAGCCTTTCATTACAGTGAGTGTCGTCTCTGAGACATCAGGTTTGGCTTCTATTAGATATACCCTCTCCTCCAGCAAGACTTGTTCTAGGAGCTCTAGGTTCCTTGTCAGCTGCCATACTTCTAGTTCCCTTAGCATGATCTTATATGACATTACTTCAGTGGACACTAGTTGTCCAGTAGTCCATTCTGTATCAAGCCTTAACTGTTCCAATAAAATTGACTCCAGTTTGCAGACAGCAACTTTGTTGGTGGATGTCATCGGACTATCTTCACCTAGGCAGATCCCCCACCACGCACACAGTTATTGGTCACAGTGACCACGGACATTTCCTTATTGGAGTTGGGGAGGGCATTTCAGAGGTAGATTAGTCCAAGGCGCATGGTCTGCCTTTGAGACCAAGTTGCACATCAACATTCTGGAAGTGAACGCAGTCCATCTGACGCTGCAAAATTTTCAAAACTGCCTACCTCTGGGAACAATTGCAGTTCACACAGACAACATACCCAGGATTCCCACTCCTCTATTCTTGATACACTGGAAAATATTAGGGTACAACCTAGCACCCTAATAATGGGCGATTTCAACTACCCCACCATTAACTGGGAAAACTACTCATGTACCAACTTTTGTGCTCAACGTTTTCTGGAATTCATAAATTCCAATGTCTTGGATCAACTTTTCCACATCCCCACCAGGGGCAGCAATATCCTAGACCTGGTCATTACCAACATGGGCAACTGCTGTTCCACACCAGAGGTCAATTCCTCATTGGTCAGATCCAACCACAAGCTAATCACCCTAGACATCCACATCCCACCCCAACCCCCCATTAGGGAAACCACCATAAGAAATTTCTCCAAAGCCAACTTCACGCTTCTTAAGACAGAAGTGTCAAACTTCACGCCACCTATGCTAATGGACAATAGAGCTACGACTGCTGAATCCTATACAAATGCACTTTATAAGCACTTACACAAGTGCATGGATCGTGCAATCCCTAACAGAACCAAGATACTATCCTCCAAAAAAAGGAAGCCAATATGGTGGTCCCCTGCCATAAACAAACTCTACAACAGAAGAAATAAACTGTTGCAAAACAGAGTAAAATCCCATGATTGGAGGAACTCAGTGGTCAGCCTCAGTAAGAAGCTGAGATCCCTCATAAAATCCTCCAAAGCTAGTTGCGAAAACACAATCGCCACTGATTCTAAAGACAACCACAACACATTCGATAGCTATGTCAAGAATCTCAATGGCAACACTCAGATCTGCTCTGAGTTGCAGCAAAATGGCACTAAATATACAGAACCAACCAATATTGCCAACATCCTGGCAGATAGGTTCAGTGCTAACGTTACCCCTCTCTCACCCCCTAAAGGGCCCATCTCTGTATCTGAAGAATGCAAAGTTCCTGTAATCACGGCTGCACAGGTAAAAAATACACTCTCCATAGCCAAGAACACAGCATCCATGGGACCTGACAACATCCCAGGCTGTGTTCTACATGAACTACAGAACGAACTGGCACCCCACCTAAGTGTCATGTTCAATCATAGCCTCACCTCAGGCTTTGTGCCCACTGAATGGTGCACAGCAATGGTTATCCCACTCCACAAAGGGGCAGCCACCACGGATCCCGGAAACTACCGCCCCATTAGCTTGACGAGCCTGGTCTGCAAGGCTATGGAATGTATCCTCATGGAACTTATAAACAATGACATTGGTAATCTCCAAACTCTGGACCCTACCCAGTTTGGGATTGTAAAAGGCAGATCATGTCTCATAAACCTGATAGACTTCTTTGAAGCGGTCATCAAAGCCGTAGATGAGGATAAGGTGGTTCACACAGCCTATTTAGATCTCGCCAAGGCTTTTGACACCATCCCCCACTCTGGAATTATAGATAAACTCACTAAACTAGGTATAAATCCCTATGTCACAAGATGGGTTGCCAACTGGCTCATTGACAGAACCCACGCTGTGAAAGTAGCAGACTAAATCCAACCTCAGACCAGTGACAAGTGGAGTACCACAGGGTTCAGTCCTGGGTCCTCTCCTGTTTGATATCTACTTCTCTGAAGTACAGGCTAACACAGAAGGTCTTTGGCTAACAAAGTTTGCAGATGACTGCAAACTAGGAGCCATAATCAAAACTCCTAACGATGTGGACATCCAAAAGGGCCTCACTGAGACAGATGCCTGGTGTCAAAGCCATGGCCTCAAGCTCAATGCCAAAAAGTGCATTGTCATCCCTTTTGGTAAAAACTCTGTACCCATGAACTACCACATTAGGCGGTAGTCTACTTAACACCGAAAGTGTAATAAGAGACCTTCGGACGCAGGTGGACAGTAGTCTCTCCTTTGATAATCCCATCACCACAGTAGTCAGGAAATCCTTCTACATGGCACACCTCATCACAAAAGGTTTCTCATCCAGGAAAAAAGAGGTCATTTGTTCCCCTCTACTCATCACTCATTAGACCCATTGTAGAGTACAAAGCCCCTTTTTGTATGTACCTCACAAGACATCTACAACAACTGGAAAGGCCGCAGAAATACCTCACAAAGAGGATTACCGGCCTCAGATGCCCTACGCAGGCAGTCTCAAAAAACTCCAGCTTTACTCTGTCACATATCGCCTACTCAGAGGCGATCTCTGCCTAACATACAAAGCTATGTCAAACCCAGAGCTGTTGGACATGCTCCACTTAAAGAAATCCCAATTCCCTGTGAGCTACACACTCTAGGGACCTAAACCTTGTCATCACAATAAACAGAACATGCTGGAGGGATAGATTCCTGTCCCAGAGACTTTCCATACTCTGGAACAAACTACCTATCTGTATCAAACAAAGCTCCTCATTAGGACTCTTCAAGAAAAATGTTGATGATTGGATGGGAGATAGGAAATTCACCCCCAGGGATCACTTCTGTGGCTCTGCTTGACAGGGGCACAGGAAAATAATTTTATTGGTTGGGTAAAGCCAGGGTACCCTTTGGCTAGGCTTATATAGGCCCTAGGGCCAATAGCCTAGTACCTATCTATGAACCTATATCAGTAGTCTGGTATATCAACAAGAAGGGTGGAACCTGCTCTTACCTGTTATGCAGCGAGACCATGAGAATGTGGGAACAGGCAATCTCCTTGAACCGCTTTCTGATTGCAACACATATTCCTAGGGAGACCAATGTTCTTGTTAACAGACTCAGCCAATCCATTCTGAGCCCACATGAGTGGTCCCTGAAGGAGTCAGTAGCGAACCAAATATTTCACCAATCAGGCCAGCCTTGTTGTGATCTCTTTGCATCTCCAATGAACACCAAATGCAGCAAGTACTTTGCTCTGATTCCTCCAGCCAGGGAGTCACCCAGGGGGGTTAGGAGGTTAGCATAATGGTTAAGGTTTTTACCTTACAGACACAAGGTGCAGGGTTTGATTCCCACATGGGGTAATGGCTAGGCTTGAAATGGCCCGCAACGGCAGTGATCCTAGTACTAATCTGTGAACTTATACTGCTTTATGTCGGGCGGCACAATGCCAGGGTACTTCTATGGGTTAGGCTTGTAAAGGCTCCAGGGCCATTAGCCTAGTACACACCTATGAACACAATTTCCTCCAGGTCTCCTGTATGCCTTTCCACCTAACCCATTGATACCAAAAGTCTTACAGAAAGCCAGCAGGTTTGGAGCACATTAATCCTCATAGCCCCCTTCTGGCCTAGTCCGGTATGGTTTCCCTTTCTACTATCTCATGCCAAATATCCACTATGGATACTGGATCCCAGACAAGATCTGACTTCTCACCCGTTAGATCAACAGACCCCCAATCTAAGTTCTTTGAGACTAATTGCTTGGTTTCTCCAGTTCCAAAAAATTTATGAAAGTCCGGGCTAACATCTCCTGTCCTTGATATTATTCTTGCTTCTCAAATATGTGCTACCAACAAAGTTTGCAATAGTAAATGGAAATGTTTCTGAGTGTGGGCATGAAACCAGAACATCAACCCTTTCTTAGTCCTCATTTCAGTCATCCTACTCTTTCTAAATTCCCTTTTTCAAGAGGGAGACAGTTTCTCCACAGTTAAATTACAGTTGGCAACAATTGCTAATTTTCATGTCATGGATGATTCACAGTCATTAGTTTTAATTTCTTCATCTAGGTTATACAAGGCCTGTATGAAAAGAATATTCCTTCTTAGGTCTCCTGTGAAGGACCCTTCTCCTCAGGATCTGAATCTAGTTCTTCAAAGTTTTGCGCAGAAGCCCTTTGAACTGGCTGATTCCAGTGATATAAAGTATTTAACCTGGAAACCCATTTTCTTGTGGTAGTTACTTCCACTAAGCAAGTATCAGAACTGCAGGCTTTGTCTTTTAAACCGCCTTACATCTGTTTTTCAAGGATAGACCATCTCTGAGGATGAATCCCTTATTTATGCCTAAGGTGACTACGGAAATGAACATAAACCTGTCCATTCATCTCCCTTTTTTCCCTAACTGCTCTAAGAAGGGTTAATATATGCTTCATCTCCTTGAAGTTCATAGTTGCATTTCTTCCTGCACAGGACAAGGGAATTTAGGAAGTCTGAGGTCACTCTTATCTTCACTTCACTTTGTTGTGAGGTGGTGCACTTAATCTGAGGAGTTGGGGAAGCTGCCAGGCATTGTGGGAGTGGGAGGAGCTCGAGCTTGGCACCAACTGTCTTTTGGAATGACTGGTTCAGATCCGAGTTGGGATCCAAGGACCAGTCATGAAGAATAATGAAATAGGACAACAAAGATACCAAGTTATGGTAAGTACATAACTCCTAAGTAAAACTTATCAAAATAATAAACAAGTTGCTACAACTTTGCCACTTTAAGTTTTGACGTGCTATTTATAGACAGCATGTCATTAAGACCAGGCAAATTTTTAGCATTTAATCTTATTTGCACTGAAGCTGTCCGTATTCTAATGTGTCCTCCCTTCTTGGATTAGGTAAAACTTTCTCCAAAAAAAAAAAAACAGATGTTTAGTATTTCTTGGGCACTCCAACTTATGCTTATATAAAGCATTGTTAACTTGGGTTTGTCTCTCATAGCACTGCTCATAAATGCATCTTTTAAGGGCTCTTTCTGTTTTGCCAACATCCACAAGACCAAACCAGTAACCAGAACCACCAAAGGAAGGAAAAGGCTTCAGAACTGAGTGCTGCTCAAGAAATAGCTTTATTCTAGTAAAATGTTAAGCACTTTCGTCCTCAAATTACAGAACTTCATCAGAACAAATGACACAACACAAGGATTAGGTTAATTTGGGAGAAAGTGGGGGTAGGGCCCTAGTGATGACTGTCTAGAGTTTCTTGAGTTGAAATGACAGTTAAGAACTAATACCACTCAACCCCGCAGGATTGAATGAAAATGTGTTCATTTCCAGCATGTTAAGTTTAAGAATTTATTATTTTATGTAAAGTAATGTGTGGATTTTATGCTAATTCTTAAATGTGTTTCACTCATCCAATTTATATACATGTGTGTGTGTGTGTGTGTGTGTGTGTGTGTGTGTGTGTGTGTGTGTATGTGTGTGTATATATATATATATATATATATATATATATATATATATATATATACACACACACACACACGCACGCACGCGCACACACACACACCTTTCATGTGATGCTGTTTTTAGTTATTGTGCATTCATGTGTTCATCTAGTATTGTTATTGTTTGTGTATAGGTTGTTTGTAGTTTTGATTTTAAATGTGAAAGGATAGTTTTAATTATATATTTATAGTCATGTTAGAATCCAATAATTTTCCTTAGTAGGATGTCAGTTGTTTACCTATTTACGTGTATTGATCTTACTATGGGTGTTCATTGTTTTTCGAATGAGTATTCTTTTACAGGGACAAGTTCCTAACCCATATGAAATGTTTTGTTCTTTGCAATGATAAGCACAGATTGGAGCGATCCAGTTCTTTTGCTGTCTTCTGTTTTCTTTTGGTTGGAGAATGTCTGATTGATTTATCAATTGTTTTAATTAGCTTATTGTGAACCAGGATGTGGGTATATAAGGACTGGAGGGGGGCTTGTCATTTGTTCTGATGAAGTCCTGTAACTCGAGGACGGATGCACTTAACATTTTACTGGAATAAAGCTATTTCTTAAGCGGCACTTGGTTCTGAAGCCTTTTCCTTCCTTTGGTGTTTTGCCAGCATGATATGAATGGTAAAACTCACAGAAAGCAATATACATGACCCCTATAGTGTTGCAGTCGCATCTTGTATAACTTCAGATCTATACTAAGAGTCATCAGTTTTAACATGTGCCCCACAAAAATATTTTTGCACAGCTGGCAAGATCCACACTTTACCATCCCTTTAACTTTACTGTTATTATTGCATATTTCATCCAGTGTAATTCCTTCAAATTCAAATGCCGCTTGTAAGTGGAATTAGGAGCTGTTCCTAGTATTGTATTGATGCCGGCATCACTTTGAATAAGTTTCCATTTATTCTTGACTATACTTTTAATTGCATTGGCAGCATTACCAAATTTAACAATCATGGTATGTTCATAATTGTTGGTTATCACATTATTCATCATTTCCTTATCCATTCCATTATCTAAAATGGGGAAATAATTACATTCCCTTTTATTTACCACTTTGGTTTTGATGTCTTCCAACATCGCAAGGGAATAATCCCTTTTAAGGAATATGTCAATCAATCTTTTTAATTCTACCAAAAAACAAGCATCATTGGATACTATATTCTGAAATCCTCACCATTGTTACTTTATCCAAACTCCTTTTCTGATGATGAATATGGTTACTGGAATAGTGTAGAAAATTATTTGAAAAAGTTAGTTTTCTGTAGAACTTAGACTTGAAATGTGCAACTCTGTACCCTTATAAAGTACCACATCTAAATAGTTAATACTATTCACCGAATAGGAAAGGTAAATCTAAGGAAGTCTGTGGTGGTATTTAAATAACTTACAAATGCATTTAATGTCGTGACATCACCTTTCCAAATTAAAAATATGTCATCAAAAAAACAAAATAACGTATATCACTATCTGACTCTTACAATCTGAATTAAAAACATAGTGGTGGTCCCAATACCAAAGTACTGTGTTTGCATATAAAGTGCACCCATTGCTGCACCAGTCATTTGCTTATATTACCATCCCTCCAAAAAGAGGAAGTTGTTTTCCAGTATGGTTTCTAAGAATTCTACTGGCATGTATTCTGTAAGTTCTCACATTGCACACATGCTTCACGAAACCAGTGTTGTGGGGTATGCATGAAAACAGGTCAATAACATCAATAGTAACCAACAACCATTCATCATGATAACGTTCCCTGTTTAATATTACTTAACATTCTTAAAGATTCATGGGACTTTGTAAGGATGTTTTGTCAAAAATATTTCGACTATATCATCTATATATAATGCTAAAGGATGTGTTTTTGATCCTGAAGCTGTCACAGAAGGACGTAAGGGTGGACTGTACACATTCTTATTTACATATTTTTGGTATCCCGGAAATAACTGGAACAGTAGGATGCTCTACCATCAAAAACTTTAAGTTGTAATCTATCACCTTTTGGTCTAGTATGTCCTTCAAAGTCAAATTTAGTTTATGATAAAAAAAAATATGTATTTCATTCTTTGAGATCTTTGTGTATTGACATTCGTTATTAAGTCATGCATACTAGATATATATTCGTTGGTATCCATTAGCACCACCCCTCTGCCTTTGTTTGGCTTCATAATTCTTTGTTCACATTTTTTGTCAACTCATTCATTAACGCTGTTTCATAATAAGATTATTACCAAATGGCATTGTAAAACAACTCTCTAATATTCTAATCTCATATTCACAAATCTTTCCAAATGAGCTTAGGGTGGAAAGTAGGAGAAGATTAAAAGTGCTTTTTCTATTGAAAGTTGATTTTAAAGCATGCATGGGTAGCAGCATGGTCTTTGAATAATATCTTAAAATTTAATTTTCGCACAAAGAGCTTTAAATGCAATATAACATCAACAACATCAAACTTGGATTTAGGTACAAAAGTGAAGCCTTTGCTAAACAAACTAAAATGTGTATCACTAATGCATTCAAGACTAAAATTAAATATTTTAAATCCTTTGCAATCATATACAGCAGGATATGCCTCCACAAATAAATCTGTCATAAACATACGACAACTTTGTTTAACGGTTGCGTCTCCTTTAGTGACAGTGGTGTTTGATAGGTCACCTGGAATACTGATGATAATTCTCCCTGTGTGGTCATTGCATACACCATAAATTAGTTAATTAACCAATCAGTTATGTAAGAATACTGTGAAGAATTTGTTGTATGTTCAGAAGAAATCCTGTTTGTTGTTAGGGATGAAAGTGCTCAATGTACTGTGTTTTTAATATTAAATTAATTTTGCATCTTCAGCAGTGTTCAAAGTGCCTTATTTACTGGGCATTATTGGGCCTTATCCTTGGTCTTTTGTGGTTCTGAGTATTTATTGCCAAGGCCATCTCCTGCTTTTGTGGTTGCACTTGAATATGGACAGGGATGAACTTTGCACAGTGGTGCAGTGGTTAACGTTGTCACCTCACAGCAAGAGGTTCTCCGGTTCGATTCTTGGCTGGGGTGCCTTCTGTCTGTGTGTTGCATTGTTTTATGAGGATGGGGAGTCTGTTCCAGAATAGCAGTATCTTTTGGAAATATATCTTTCCCTCCAAACTGCTTTGTTAATGCTGTAGAAGAGGTTAAGATACCCAGACAGAGCAATTTGACTTGCTGATGTGTAGTAAATCCATCAGTATTGGATTGGAGGATGTCTTGTATGCCAGACACAGGTCACCTATTAGCATTCTGTAGGATTCCAAGTACAGTGACATGGCTTTGAGTCAGTCCACGTAGAACATGCTGTTTAAGCCTTCTGTTCTTTTATTAAGCTATCCCTCTGGGTGTTCCAGTTGTTGCATGTGTTTGGGCAAATAAATGCCAGAGGGTACATTATATTCAACGATTGCCCTAAATAGGGCTGAGTAGAGAGGGACAATGACATCCCTAGAGCTAGACATTATCCCATTGTTTATAAGCTGTGCAGTATAGAAGTACGTTCTTACAACTCTGGGCACATTTTGTCAAATGTTAGGTCACTGTCCACATAACTTTCCAAATCCAAAACAACTCTGTAAGTTGTTAGAGTTGTATTGTAATGTGATGGTTCCCTGGGGTAGGTAACTTCCCAAAGGTTACAGTAACTTATTTTTTAGCATTTAGTTTCAGTCCACAATTTTGGCACCAGCTATATTTATTTGGAACACACCTTCCTGCAGGATGGCTATATCATTTGGGGATCTAGTGACTGCTCCTAGCCTGTAGCCGTCTGCAAACATAGTAGCCAGAGTCCTTTGGTATTGGCCTTTACTTCTGAAAAGTAGATGCCAAACAGTAGAGGTCCCAGCACAGAATCCTAGGGGACTTCAATGATAGTCGGTCTCTTTTCGGAGGTAACTTCCCCTAGTTTGATTTCCTGCATCCTACCTGTGTGCCAGTTGGCAATTCAGTGGGTGACATTGGGGTTTAATCCCAGTTTATTAAGCTTTTCTACTATGCCATAGCGGGGAATTGTTTAAAAAGCTTTGGCTAGGTTGAGGTATTAAGTGTGTACCATTTTGCCTTCATCACTTGCTTTGGTGACCTGTTCAAAAAAAAGAAAATTCACCAGGATGAGAAGGCATGACCTGCCATTGATTAATCGAAACTGAGGTAGGTCCAGTGATTGGAGGTTCCCTATGTCCTGATTGATTAGTTCCTTGATAAGTCTTTCCATGGCTTTGCATATGAGGCTGGTCAGATTTATGGTTCTGTAATTGCCTGGGTCTGTGGAAGGTCCTCCCTTATGCCGGGGAATGACTGTAGCTGTTTAACATTCACTTGGTACAAAACCTACATGGATGCTGAGATTTAGCAGTGTTGTTAAGGGTGTTGCTAAATCATGCTTCATGCTATTTTAAGTTGCATTCAAGGATATTGTCAGGACCCACTGCTGTAGTATTCTAAGCTTTTGATAGCACTTTAAGAACTTGGTCTTGAATGATAGCTGGAGATGAGAAAGTATCTTGAGGGACAGACAGAAGTAAAAGAGGAGTAAAGTTAGAGGTAAATTAGGTAGGTTCATTATACCTTCAGTTTCGTTGTAGATAACATCGTTCACTATCAGCTCAGCACATGCTGTATTGTGCTTTTGAGATTATGAACATAACTAAAAAATGCTTTGTGATTGGGCAGGATTCACGAAGCCTCCGTGTAAGAGTTACAAGGCTTACACGGAGGCTGCAGTTAAACGGTGTGACGTCAGCATGTCATGCATATGCATGAGGGCATGCTGAATCACACCGAAAGCTTACACAGTCCGTGGAAGACAGTAAGGGGCGTGTCCGTAGGCCGAGCCCTGCAAGCGGACACGCCCCCAGAAGAGTAAAAGTGCCTAAAGTAAACCCCCACGACAGAGTACATGGAAATGTGAATAAACACAACACAACACATGCCCCCACAGACTATGAACATAAAATTATATAAATGAACATGTTATATTTTTTTTAAATTGTAAAGATGTTTGCCTGTGAGTAAGCTCATTTGTGCAGGCATGCCCGTAGCTCAGCCACAGTTAGCAGTAAGTGGAAAAGCATATAAGAACTAACTATGCAAAGTAATCCAAAAAGCAGTAGCGTAGTGTTAGAGACGTTGGCTGAAGAGCAGGCAGTCATGGTTCGAGCCCCCACAACATCAATTTTTATTTTTAGTGAAATAAGCACGAAACAAGTCCCTGACATACATGTACACATATAAAATTATATTTTATGTAAAATGTAATGAAATAGGCCATTTATTTTGAAGAAATGTGAGATAAAATAATAAAAGATGCCAGATGTGCCTATAGCCGAGCTACAGTTTAACAAGTTGAGTGCATCTGCCCGTAGGTGAGCAGTGGTTTAACAGGTGTAAAATGAGTGCCCGAAGGTGAGCAGTGGTTTAACAGGTGCAAAATGAGTGCCCGTAGGTGAGCAGTGGTTCAACAGGTGCAAAATGAGTGCCCGTAGGTGAGCAGTGGTTTAACACGCTGAAACTGTGTGCCCCTAGCTGAGCTGAGCATAATATGCGTGCTGACAGCCAAATGACGCGTAAACCAGCGTACCCCGTTTGCGCGGAGCTGCGCACCGCGCCAACAAGCTAACCGACGGGCAACGTTGAGAAAGCTGTAACTAAACTGCCTTTACAAAGACACACCTCCTAGCCTGTCTAGACAGTCATAAAATATAAAAAGCAGTGGCCAGGTTCGAACCCAGGATACCATGCACCGTAGTCAAGGTACTGAACCACTAAGCCATGACAGCTGTACTTAGAAATGCAGTAATAGTAAATATATAGGAATGAATAGAAAGAGGAGCATGACAAAGCAGGTTTTGTGAAGCTGATACAATTCCAAAATGGCCAATCACAGATAAGTGCGGGAAAAGCGGCATATATAAGCCCCATAGGCGGGAATACACAGCATAACCGATTGTAGAACTAACTTGCAGCCAGAATGTCGGGGGTAGGTGAGGGTAGTTGCTTCCGAGCACAGAGGTGGGGCGTTGAGGAGTCCAGATATATGGTTTGGCTCCTTGTCCATAATCATGAGGCCCAACTCATGCAGGGCCAGGTCCTGTGGGGAGCATATAGGGCTGAGGCATGGGACCGGTTGGCTCATGATCTTACCAGTGCCACAGGGATTCCAAGGACTGGTGAGCAGGTCCGTCACCACCATGCGGACCTGAAGAGATGCAAGCAGGACCAACTGAACCTTTGGATCCAGGAGGCCCGGCAAATGCCCAACGCCCAACTACTGAGTAAGTTACATCTAATTATGTATGTAAGAAATTAACCTAGCTGATATTATGGAGATGTGTATTCCAATATTACTTTATTTATATTACAGCTGCAGGTGTCCGTTCTGCGAACCGCAGAGCCTATGGCGATAGGCTGGTGCGGTTGCGCCACCAGGCAGGTCAGTAATCCTCTCCCTGTAACTGTAAATAAATATAAAAGTATGACAGTTAGCAAAAGAGTGCAGTGTAGTCACTAGGTAATAAAATGTGCAAGTAACAGTGTAAGAGTGTTTGCAAGTATTGCTTGATTACAAAAGTGTGTTGCAGTCTGTAATCCAAACAGAAAAATGAAAATGTCTGAAATAAAGTCTGAAATAAAGATGCCCCACCTGTAATATAATAGTACACAACCTGCAGCAGGCTGAAAAGTGCAGCTGCAGAAGATGAGCAAAACACATGTGTGAAATATATCCCTGTTTAAATACTGAAACATGACAGAAGTGAGACTGTTGGAAAGGATTGTAATAACTACAGGTAAAACATGTCAATAAAGCCTAGAAGTAAGTACCATCCTGAATTGTAAAAATAAAACAAGTAAGAGAGTGTGAGAAAGAGTTATGAATCCATCAATAAAGTAGTAATAACTCCTGAATAAAGTATACTGCAGTCAGTACAGAATGAAATGAATGTGACAAGCAGAACCAAACTGCGAAATGTGTTCAAAATGTTCCTGCAGCTGGAATGTGTATCCCAAAATCTGGATATGTTGCTCTCAGTCTGCAATATGCAGATAGTATGATTGTCTGAAATACCAAACATCCACAGTTGTCTATAGCTATATAAAGCAAATGTAGCAGGATGATGTAGCTGAACAGAGCCAGATATGAACGTGTATGAATAAAAATGAAAATGTATATTGATGTAGCAGTAACAGACCTATCACCAACTTGAAGTAGTTATCACATAGGAAACTGTAGGTAGAACAGTAGTGTGTATATATCTGCAGCTATTAGAAATGTACAGCATATGTATTGGTATTTGAAGGTGTTAATTATATTTTCTTCACCCTACCCTATAACCACATATAATCCATTCCACGTGAAAGTGGTATGTGCAATCACAATTAACACCCCTGGACATTTGTCCTTTTGGGTCATACATATTTGCATGTACGTTGATGCATCTGCCCTGTTCATACATCCAAACCTGATGTCCTGTTGCCATCAATCAACCCTGCATGTTGTTGGACTGTGTATTGCTGTTCAAATCTAGCATGTGTTATGCTCACTGTTCAATGGTGTGAATATCTGGGTGTTTGGTTAATGGGAATACTAATGCATGCTGTTACAACTAATTGCGAATGGTATTGTATGTTACTAACCCAAACTGTCATGACATAATGCAAAACATAGGACGACAGGGAAGGCAGGTTCCAGTGGACCCACCTCTCCCACCTCAGCTGGCGAGTGCACCTGGCAGTAGTGCCCAGTCCGGACCCTCCTCCGGTGGCCCTGTGCCACCTGCGGGTGGAAGCGCTGCAGGGGATGGGGCTCGTTCCCCCTCTGTAAGGGTGGCCGGAGGAGAACCACCACTCACCCTCCGTAGCATCCGGACTGTGGTGCGTAGGGAGATCCAGGAAGCTGTTCTTGGGCCCCTATGCCAGCTTGAGGCACAGGTGGCACAACTAACGGGCATGCCTGCTGCCCGGCCTACACAGCCCCCAGCACAGCCCCGTCCCGGGCAGTGAAGGCACAGTGGCAACTGCCCATGGGTGGGGATATCAGTTCCACTGTTGCCATCTGTGGGCTCATGGGCTGTGGATATCCAAACATCTGTCCCCGTCAATTGTGTAACCCCCCCCACACGTGTCATACATCTCCCCTGTATGCGTCTTGTTTGTCTTGTCTGTTGACCTACCCAACCTACCTCCCCAGCTATACCAACTTCCTTTACCTGACATACCACTCTCACCTGAAAAAAAAAAAAAAAAAAGGGCACTCTGTACCCACAAAATTACGCCCCATACATAGCTGCCCATTTCGCACACATGTCTGCTGGACATGGAAACTGTCAATTACAATTGGCTGTACAAGTATTATTGTTGTCCTCACACTTCTCTCAGGGGTGGAAGGTTTCAAATGTCACACCAAATTACAAACATATGCACAGCTGTTGCTGATGAAGAAATGGGCAGCTATGGGCCTTACCTACATCCCTCCTGCAAAACCCAAGCTTGTTTCCCTACTGTCTTACCCTCTTTGTGACCCCTTTTTCACTACTTTCCTGTCACCCCATTTTCATTTCTTTCAAAGAAAAGAGCGCAGGTGTGCGCAAGAGTAAGCACTTTTAAGCGGTTGTAAGCGGGTATGCGCGGAGCTGAACATCAGTGCGCATGCGGGAGCTCCGCGCAAACCAGCGCTAACCCGGTTACAACTGCTTAAAAGTGCCTTAGTCACTCTGAATGACAGGTCCTGTAGTCTGCTCAAAAGCAAAATAAAATCCCACTGTCAGTCCCGAACCCAGGACCTTGGAAACAGTAGTCTGCATGACTTACCCCTAAGCCATGACTGTTATATAAGAACATTGTGCTACAATAAATATATCTTGTAATAGTAGGAATGAATGTAAAGGGAATATAGGATGTGTTGTACACAAAGCATGTCATGTATATTTACTGTCAAATCTAGTGGATTTCTATAATAGTAGTGTGTGAACAGAAACAGCCATGCTAGTTGGTAGCTAGTAGGTAATAATGTCACTGTAGCACCTTGCAAGCCACACACATATTCACAGCAGGATAATCACTGCCCATACCCCACAACCTGTTACAGGAACACATCCAGACCAAGTAATAAAATATGTGGAGCAAACGGCCAAAACCAGGGACACATTACAAATAATGTTACAACAAACTTAGACAGTTCAGAGAGTAACAGGTTCTGCATTTTGTTGGATGTTTGGAAGGGTATGAAGTCTGAAACTTAAATGTTTGTCACTATATTCTGATCTGAGCCCAGAGTGATTTGCCAGAAAGAGCTGTGCATGAGATATTGACCAAAATATGAGGCAGAAATGTGGACAACCTGCAAATATTTGTACACTTGAGAGATCTGACACTGCCATATTTGAATAGTTAAGAGCCTAGACATAGCAACAGTGACTGGGTTACAGGGATGCCCCACAGACTCCATGTGAAATGTACAAACAGTAGGCAGAAAGGTGTTACAACACATGCAATGGTAACTATGAAGTCCTGAAAGTATGCACCACTTGCACGGCAGAAATAGTGTAGTAATACATATGCTCATGCTATCCCACAGTCACAACTGCAGAATACCAGACAATTTAATGGGTGTACCCACTGATATGTACCATTCCATGAGGCAGATAACAGATGCACCTGAGAGTCTCTGGGGCCTGCTCAGCAGCATACTCAAATACCCTAATAGATGTCAAGGCCCACACCATGGCCAGACCACACTGCATGCTGTAACACCCTAGCAGATATAGCAAGCATTCCAAGGTGTGAATGTACATGGAAAATAGGAAAGTCACAGCAGCACACTACAGTCAGGACACCTAGCAGGCATACAAGTAGTGACTGTAAAGGGCAAATATTGAAGTCATAGCAACAAAGTGCAAGAGCCACTGCTATACACCAGTTACACCACATGTCCCACAGGAAAGCACACCACACATTAACAGTAGTAGTAGTCTTAGAAGTCAGTGTACATATACACAGTTAGTACAGGAAACTGGAGAAATGAATGGAAAAATGTTAATCTACAACACAGCCGGAAATATGAGAGAGATACCAACCTTTACACTCACAGAACAGTGTCCACAGCATACCAGCATGGTCCCTGCCCTTAAAATCTGAAAGGGCTACGCCTATCTCACATACCTTTTTATAGCACTGTTCTGAAATCACAGTGAGAACTGCAATCAGTACACAATTGGCTGCATGCAATTAGCAAATGCTGGCTAACAATTGGTGCAGAGGCCATCACATGGACATATGCAGATACCTACAAAAGCATGCTGTACTCCCACTCCACACATGCAATACTTTCATTGCACCCTGAGGAGGTAGTGAGAGACAGAGAGAGAGAGAGACAGAGAAAAACAAAACTAAACATACAGAAACAAAACTGGTCAGCAACAGCCGTCTGAAAGCTGACAACTGGCAAGTGGAGCAGCAGGACACAAAACCAGATGGCAACACAAGCAGCTGTGACAAACACAGGTAATGTAAAGTAATACTATAAAAGTCTACATACTGTGAACCCTCCATATGTGTCATTGGTCTGTATCCATATGTATATGAAGATGTGCAAAGGGCAGGGGACATACAGCAACTGTCAGTGAAGGCTGTACATACATTTGCATGTGAGAGCATCTATGTGCACATATCAATGTAGGTTGAATGTAGGTTGTAGTGCAATGTACAAAGTAGGTTTCACAGTTATGTATGTTTAGCAGTATGTTAGTGTATGTATACAGTATGGTAAACAAACATGTTGATATACCTATCTATCATATGGATACGTATGTATGTCAAAATATATATGTATGCATATATATATATATATATATATATATATATATATATATATATATAATATGCATATATGTATACATACATAGAGAGAGATGTAGGAATACATAGACAGATGTAGATAGATAGAATATGTACAAACATATATATGTAATACACACATACAGATATAGATATATGTAGATACATATACATAGACAGGCAGATTTGACTATCTACAGGTATGACTGTATATGACGATCTCACACACACCCTGTCCCACCCCCTCTGTCACCCCCCCCCTCTCCATATCTATAGCAATATATGTACATCTATATATAAATATGTGTATATGTATACAGACATATATATATATATATATATATATATATATATATATATATATATATATTCATATACATATATCTACATATATATATATATATACATATAGATATATCTATATACGTATATATATATATATATATATATATATATATATATATATATAGAGAGAGAGAGAGAGAGGGAGATGTATATATATTCTGAGTGAGGCACATGTGTACAGATGTATTGCAACAGGTGCCTGGTGACAAAGGCATGGAGTGAACACCAGTGTCAAAACTAGAGTACCATACCCCATTTCAAATCACCTACACCAGTAACCACCAGATATGTGATTGGCTGCCCACCACTGCATATGTCAGGGGTGAACAGGGTCATAAATGTGTACAATTGTCCCCCCAATGATATTCACAGTGGAACACTATTCCTGGAATACCTGCACATGGTATGTGTCAGCAGACATGGTGTGTCAGCTACGGACATGTAGGTCAGTGTACCCTTCCACACCACATAATGGCTGCCATGGTATGTACCTCACATGACAGCTACAGATATGGAGAAGGACACAGTGACATGTACAACACTGTGACAATGCACTCAAACACATTACCAATGCACAGTGACTGACAACACCACAGAGTACACACATACTACCCACATAGAGGTTACCACTCCCGGATTTACATACTTAAGTCACACCCATGACAGATGTCCAACAACCATAATAACACCTCACACCATCCACAACCTAAATGACTGCTGTGTGTCATCCGTGCCACTGCAATAGAGAGCACATGGTGGAGGTACAGGTTCCTACCCACAGATAAGACATACCCTGCAATAAACCACACAGTGTTAAGAAGCAAGACTCCCCATGAGTACATGTCACACATACCCCTGCTGAATGTTAGTCAGATAGGTAATATGCCATATGAGTCACCCTGTGTAACTGTTTGACAGCAGCAGGTACCATCACACCACATGTGTCACAATGGTCAGGGTAGCAGAACAGTATGCTGCTGTAGTCCCAGGGGCAATAGCATATTGTATAGTATTGTATTGTAATGTATTGTATTGTGTTGTATTGTACTGGTATGTAGAGGTGCCTCCTTCGTAGAGTGGAACCACTGCTGCTGTGCACCAGTGTACAGGTACATATCCTGTAGTCAGGCTAGTGTTACATAGCACTTCTATATGTGTGTTTAGTTCCTCTTGGAGTTCATGTAGCATGCAACCGGGGATACCATCAGGTCCCATTCATTTTGTGTATTCTGCTTTCTTGATAGCGGCTCTCATCTGGACATCTGTGATGACAGGGAGGTTACAGTCAGCTGGGATAACTATGTCTTATTTTGGGGGAGAGGGAGGGGGGAAACCTGCACTGAACCTGTCTGCCACAATGTTGCCAATATCTGTGGGTTCATTGAATTATTTGTTGTTGTGTACTAACTATGAGCATAGTGGAGGGTTTCTGACCAGGTTGCTAACATAACTGAAGAAGGCCTTGTGGTTATCTGTAGTGTCCCTGTTGATTTCCCTCTCAAAGTTGCCCATAGATGTTTGTATGAGAGAAAATAGATCCTTACTAGTGCTGCTCAGACATGCCTTCCCTTTATGGAATTATGCTCTGTCTTGCAGTAGCTTCCATCTTTTGTAATACAGTCTGTCTATGGCTGGGGTCCACCAGACAGGATGCTGTCCCTTTGTGGAGAGTGTCTTGGTCTTATATGGGATTGCATGATCCATGCATTCTCGGAGATGTCCGTAGAAATCATTTGTGAAGGGGTCAGCATTGTGGGCTGTGTCTTCCACTGGCCCAGTGGGCTGAAAGGATACTATGTCACTGTTACAAAGTGTAAAGTTTGCATTTGCAATGTTATTCACTATAGTCATTTGTGCTGGTGGTGGAGGTGGGATATGTATATCCAGGGCAATTAGTTTGTGGTCAGCTCACAGTAGTAGATGATGTAGCCCATACAGTACCTAGATACAAACCCCCAGAGTGAGGAGGTGCTCTGGACCTGAATCAGTGTCCTGACTGCTGGGGTTTGGTAGTATGTCATATGGATTGTACCAGGTACTGTTGCACAGTTGCTGGCTGAGCACTGATACCTGGCCATTTACATGTGTATCCACCAATAGACAGACAGATGCTATATATGTGAGATATGTCGTATCATAACAGTCGAGTAGCATGTGTAGTATGTGTGCCAAATTCTGCTGACATATATTGCTGATATCATGTTATTTCCTTTTTCAGGAACATGGCTCACCCGCGAAATCCAGCTTACTCTGCAGCTGAGGATGAAGAGATACACCAGAGCCTGGTGTGGGATTATGCAATACTCTTTTCCCGCACCAGCCAGAATCAGCAGGAGAGGGCTGCACTGTGGCAAGACCTGGTCCATTGGGTAAATGACATAGGCACGCATAATGGGACATATGAGCAGGTACGACATCACTGCAGTGATTTAATCAGAAATGTCTGTCAGCGTGCTTCGGATATCCACAGGCAACAGGTCGCCACAGGTGGTGGGGTGGCTACACATCCCCCACTCACCAGACTGGAGGGATTACTCATGAGTGTAGTGGCTGCAGCCCGCCAACAACAACAACAGCAGCGGACATGCATTATGATGGAGGCTGGAGCCACGCAGCAGCAAGACTATGAGCGTGCAGGTAATATGCCATATGTATAGTTGACTGTTGTGTACACTGATAGTTAATGCATGTGTGAGGTGTGTCCTTGGTTTGTAGCTGTCATCATAGTATTTAATGTGCAAGTGTGATATCATCAATATCAGCAGCTGACCTGTGAAAGGCGACTGTTGTACTACTGACCTGTATCATACTCAGTAACAATGGCACAGTTGTGCCCACTGACATTAGTTTCCTCCCTTCTGCAGGTCCCTCCGGTGTAACAGCAATGCAGCCTATCCATGCTGGTGAGTTTGTATTAACAATACCTTTAATAGTCTTGATAGTAATAGTAATATTAGGCTCACTGAGTAGTGCTCTGTGTATGCATGCAGGTGTGTCTGTGTGTTGATATCTCGCATACTGAGTAGTGTACAACTGTGTGCAACTGTGTGCATGTGTGCACGTGTGCATGAGTGCATGTGTGCATGTGTGGACCTGTGCATGTGTGGATGTGTGCATCACTGGTAATATTGTGTAGACATTGTAAACTGTGTTTCCTGTTTCCCTCCCACAGCTTCTGGTGCTGCTCTGGTATCATGCAGCAGGGAACCTGAATCAGGTGCCATGGGTACTGACAATGATGACATCTGTGTAATGGCACAGGAAGGTATGCCAGGGTCCGTCATTGGTCAGCCGATTGACAGTACACAGCTGTCAACCCCATCAATGCGCACAGTTATCCTGCCAATACACCCTGTGTCACCAATGTCCCTAGGTGATGGACAGCATACAGTGGGTATTGACCAGGGTAATGTGGTATCTGTGGCACATGTGTCCCCACACAGCAGCCATGAGCATGGCACTGAGATTGTACCACACAGACAGATGTCCAGGGGTTCTCGTGGGAGCATCCGTGGACGTACTGCCCCTGTCAGACGTGCCCACAGAGGTCTTACAACCTCAGCTATGTTTCGGGCTGTCATGCAGGCACAGTCATGTATGGAACGGTACACCAGACAGGGTCTGAGGGACCTGACAGCATGTCGCACAGCCATGACTGACAGTATGCGTGACATTGCGGCTGCCATCCGTAATTTCACCGATGTCATAGACAGACGTTGTGGGGACATATTAGACCGGTTCCACAACTGCATGTCCATGAGCCAGGGCGATGGTGGACAGTTGTGGCGTCGATATGGGCGTATGCCAGCAACAGCAGCAGCTGGCAGTCGTCGCGGACGACAACAGGGCCACGGCCACCCCCATAGTGCCAGCAGCAGCCCCAGCAATGCTGGGTCTGTGCTGTCATCAGACCGCCCAAGGAGACCACGTGCACGTGGCTCTGGCCAGGCCTGACAGGGATCTGTGTCCAGTCAACGAACACCTGCTTCTGATGACAGTACCCAGTCTGGGTTGGTACCGGATACGGTCTGTAGCACCCCTGCAAGACACAGGTACCGTGTCCGTGGCCAGAGACACTGATCTGTATGACCTGGCAGGTACAGTCTGTGGCTGTCCACAAACACCAGTATATGGCAGCCATGAGGTGGAACTGTGTGCATCCATACACACATGCGAATTGACAACACCTAGGGCTACCGCATACATGCACAGACTGCAGCAACATTGCCCCACCTTGTACTGCTGTCCCTCACCAACACACATACACATACATGTCAATTGGTGGTATCGGTGGCTGACTCAGGCATACCAAGTTCACACCCTGTGCATATGATGAAACTGTGCCACCTCCTGCAATCTGTAACATCAGTGCAGGTACAGGTTAACATATTACTGATGCACAGGGTGACTACATAGACGTGTAGTAATAGTATCATGTTGTTAACAGTACTGTGTGCTGATATAATTGTGGGTATATCACAGCATGCCTGATGCAGTAAGGGTATGATTGTCATGTACTGTTGTCTACACCCATGGTATGTACCATAGTGTATCATCTGCACATGTTGGCATACTGGTGGTAAGGATGTCAACAGAAGGCTACATACATAGGTAGCACAGGGGATAAAGTAATGAAAGTATTAATACGCAATGATGGACATGTAAACTGCAAGTGGCATGTTGCCCACACTGGACTCTGCAATGCGGATGTTTGAGGATGTTGATATGTGTGCAGTACTACACAACTGGTACAGGACACATAGGAGCACCCTAGCACTGCAAGCTCACATCTCATACCATGCTAGCAGCCCCAACACACAAAACTAACTGTCAGAGGAGGGAGAGTCCCCATATATGTCAGGGATACTGTGGTGGCAGGCCAGGTAGCATACATCCTACTAAGTATGGAACCACTGAGTGAAGGCTCAGTGTCTGTTATTTGACATGTGTATTACTGCAGGTATGAGCACATGGGTTTCCATCCAGTTATTGTACATCCTGACGGTACATGGTCTGTACACTTGTGTGCGCTGAGACTGGACCCTAGCCATCTGACTGTGTATTTCCATGTACATGTGCATAGTGCCTGCATATTTGCAGTGTTACCTGCTGGAAGTGGTACAGCTTGTTTGTTGTACAATGGACTACATGCAGCCCTGCTTATTGTAGCTTTGTTTGCATGCATGTTTGCTTGCAGTTACCCTGGAATACTGATCCCACCTGCAATGCAGAGTTACAGAGCTTCTGTGGACTCCTAGTGACATCTGCATAGCTTACTATATGTATGTCCATGTCTCACTTGACAGAACGTCACTGTTTGTCCTGTTCACATGTATGTTGCCTGTGACACATTGCATATGACTTACCTGGCATTTGTCCACGTGAGCAGTCATATATGCCACTGCTAACTAATCACAGGCACTACACCCTCACATACTCACCCTCTGTTGAACCACCTGCTTCGCTAGGGATGGCTTGCACCTGTCACCCCTGGGCTTTTGGATATTGGCAAAGGCTCTTGCTACCCCCATAGTGCCTTTGTTAGGCAAGGCTCAAAAGACAATCTCACCTCCATAGGTATCACAAGGGATAAGAAACTAAGAGTAATGCTACTCAACGCCAGAAGTCTAAACCTCAAGATGCATGCACTCAAAACTCTCCTTAGCATGGAGAACATCGATATCTGTGCAGTAACAGATACCTGGTTCAGGGCTACCGAGAGCACCCCAGCACTACCAGGTTATACCTCATACCATGCTTTTCAGCCCCAAAACTTGGACGAACCACAAAGGAGGGGGAGTATCGATATTCATCAAAGATACCCACACCTCCAGGTTGGTGGCAAAGCACCAAACATCACAGACTATCCATGTGCAACTAACAGTGGGTAAAACTGCCTTCCAGGTTATAGCCTGCTACAGACCACCCTCCCAAACCCAAGAACTGCACTCGGCCTTCCTGAGAACAGTGGAAAATATGAAGGTCTCTCCAAACACCATTATATTGGGCGACTTCAACTACACAAACATAGACTGGGAACATGACTCTAGCTCCAACACCCTAGCCCAAAGATTCCTAGAATTTATGAACTCAAATGCTATGGAACAACTTGTTACCACTCCCACAAGAGGGGAAAACATACTGGACCTGATCATCACCAACATGGGGACTCTATGCTCCAGACCAGAAGTGTATCCCTCACTGGTAAGATCAGACCATAAACTAATCTCACTGGATATTCACATCCCGACCCCACCCCCTGCCCAGAAAACCACAGTGAACAACTTCTCTAAAGCAAATTCACACTCCTCAAAACTGAGGTGGAAACCTTCAAAGCCCCCGGGCCTGTGGAAAATACGGCCCAGACCGCAGATTCCTCTATAAACGCATTCTATGGACACCTTCAGGAATGCATGGATCATCAGATCCCAAATAAAACCAAGACCCAATCCTCCAAAGGAAGACGTCCTGTCTGGTGGACCCCAGCCATAAACAAACTATACAATAGAAGGAGGAAGCTACTAAATGATACAGCAAAATCCCAAAAAGGGAAGGCATCACTGATCAGTATTAGCAAAAACTACGGGCACTCATAAAATTGTCTAAGGCCAGCTTCGAGGGAAAATTGCACAGGACACTAAGGATAATCACAAGGCTTTCTTTAGTTATGTTAGGAACCTGGGTGGTAATTCCCAGATGTGCTCAGAGGTAGACCAAAATGTCAAAAGAAACTCCGAACCCACAGACATTGCCAACATCCTAGCTGACAGGTTCACCGCAAACTTCTCCCCCCCCTCCACACCAAAAGGGCAAATATTTATCCCAGCACAGTGCTGCCCCCCTGACATCTCAGATGCTCAGGTAAGAGCCGCCCTCTCCAAAGCAGAAAACACAGCATCAATGGGACCAGACAGTGTCCCGGGCTGTGTCCTACATGAACTCCAAGAAGAGCTACACCCAAACATAAAACTACTGTTCAATCCCAGCCTTACTACAGGATATGTGGCCAAAGAGTGGCGTACAGCAACAGTGGTCCCTCTCCATAAAGGTGGTGCCTCAACGGATCCTGGACACTATCGCCCCGTAAGCTTAACTAGCTTGGTCTGCAAAGCTATGGAAAGGATCATCATGGACCCCATAAATAAAGATATTGGGGACCTACAGACACTGGATCATACCCAGTTTGGCTTTGTTAAGGGTAGATCCTGCCTCTTAAACCTGGTTGATTTCATTGAAATAGTCACCAAGGCCATTGACGAGGGGAAGGTGGTCCACACAGCCTACCTGGACCTCGCAAAAGCCTTCAATACAATACCCCACTTGGGCATTCTGGAGAAGCTCACCAGCTTAAATATGAATCCCTATGTCACTAGATGGATTGCACACTGGCTCAAGGACAGAACCCACATGGTTAGAATTGCTGGAGCCATGTCAGACTCAAAACCAGTTACAAGTGGTGTCCCAACAAGGCTCAGTCCTGGGACCTCTCTTGTTCGGTATATATTTCTCGGAGGTACAGGCCAACACGGAAGGACTGTGGCTGACCACATTTCCAGATGACTGAAAACTGGCCGCCATAATCGACTCTCCAGTCGACACAAGCATCCTCCAAAAGGGCCTCATAGAAACAGACAACTTGTGCCAGAGCCATGGCCTCAAGCTGAATGCCAAAAAATGTATAGTCATCCCCTTTGGCAAAAACAATGTGCCCACAAAGTACCACATAGGTGGTAATCCATTAAGTACAGAAGAAGTAATTAGGGACCTGGGGACCCAAGTTGATAGCAATCTCTCATTTGACAACCACGTGGCCAAAGTGGTCAGAAAAACATTTTATATAGCCCACCTCATCATGAAGGGATTCACATCTAGATCAGGGGAGGACATCGTACCTCTTTACTCATCCCTCATCAGGCCAATAATTTAGTACAATGCCCCTGTTGGGATGTACCTTACCAGACACCTGCAGCAACTGGAAAGACCCCAAAAGTACCTCACCAAGAGGATCAAAGGGCTCAAACAGATGCCATATGCTGACCGGTTAAAGAAACTCCAGCTCTACTCAGTGGCATACCGCCTGTTCAGAGGCGATCTGTGCCTGACGTATAAAGCCATGTCCAACCCGGAATTAATGGGCATGCTGCACCTCAGAATATCCAAATCCCATCGAGCTACGCGCTCGAGAGACTTGAACATCAGCACTGAAATAAATAGGACATGCTGGAGGGACAGATTCATAACCCAGAGGCTCCCTTCACTCTGGAATAAAATCCCAGTCCAGGTTATGCAGAGTCCCTCATTGACTCTCTTCAAGAGGAATCTTGATGAGTGGATGGGACATTGTAGGTTTACCCCGGGTATCACTTCTGTGTCACTGTTAGACAGAGGCACAGCATACTAACCTCGAAAAAAGGGCATAGCAAGATAAATTTACAATGCGTGGCGAAAGCCAAACAAATTCTGGCTAGGTTTATAAATGCCCTAGGGCAGATAGCCTAGTATGAACCTATGAACCTATGTACCTTGTTCCCCATTGGCCCTATGTGGTGTTAATCACCATGGCAATCACAACACTATGGTAGTATGTGCAAAGGTCACTTGTCAGTCACCTCTATGGTACAGTTGTGGAATATATGGGTCATGTGGCAATGTCACAGCTGCCACATGTACACAGTCAACCCTCTCCCCTACACATGGATGTACAACACATGTATGAGATGCAACCACATAGCCAAACTGGGGACCAAGCACTCTGAACCCAGTACTGGCATAACCTGTCAGGTGGCATGAAATACTACAGTGACTACAATACCAGTCTGATGTAGACCTACACTGACAGCAATACAAACACGTGAACACACTGGGCCATTCATGGAGCCTAAGAATAGCATCCTGCCTGAGCGGCAGACACCTCTGCAGCTGGCACACAGGCATACGTTATGCCAGAACACAGCACGCATAACACATAGCACACAAATCCTGTGTGCCAAACAGTCATAGCCTGTATGGCTAGACAACACACCTGTTACAGTTGTGTTAGGTACCTTTATTGTCCGGTACAGTGAGGTCACGGTCACCAGGCTGGACAGGGTGAAGGTCACAGTGATATGCCCTTGGGGCACTATGGTCCACCACATAACACAAGCATACAGGTCAGTCAGAGGCATGGACACATATGACTCAGTCATTGTCCATGCCACTATGGCTGACCTGTGATGTACCTCCCTGGACTAAATGATAGGGAACATGGAAGGACTCTGAGCATGTGGCACAGGCTGGTATGACCCTGGCCTTGGTTGGCATCATACACTCACCAGGAATGCTGACGTATTTCTGAATGCTGATGAATTACTGTAGCTACAGCACCCTAGCTGAAAGGTTCCTAGCATGTAGTCACTGCATTGCTATGGAACAACTTGTTACCACTCCCACAACAGGTGAAAACATGCAGCACCTGTTCATCAACAACATGTAGACTATATGCCCCAGACCAGATGTGTATCCCTCACTGCTAGGATGATACCATCTACATCTCACACTGTATATACACATACCACATGCAGCACCCGCACAGAAGACCACAGTCATAATGTTATCCAGTGCAAATACCATGTATTCACACGTTTCAGGCATCAGACATGGTAACTATTGAAGGTCACAGGTACATATGTGTATTTGGCACACACATACATCATCTTTGTCCATTGCCATTACTGGTTTAATCGATGTCATGCATTATTGTGAACAACAACCCACACACATGGGCATTCTGTGTGACAAAAACACACGTGGCATGTGTGGAATTCAAAGCCATAACTAACTGTGCTATGACAGTAGTGAGAGATGCAGTAGCAGAGCGTGCTATTTGCATTACTGGGAGATTTGCCCTCTTCCGCTGTACTTGTAGGGTGCTGACATCATCTCTGTGTAGAGATTGGAATATGCAGCAGCTGGTGTGTTGTACTGGTTGGTAAAAGGGTCAGTTCTGTCACACATGTAATTGCACAGACCCTACTTCCACCCCCCCCACACACACACTTGCCATTTGCAGGATTCAAACCCCTAACTAACTGTGTTATGACACTCAAGACAGGCGTATTAGCAGAGCACGCTATTCGCATTACTGGGAGGTTTCCCTTCTCCTGCTGTACTTATAGGGTACTGACATCATCAGTGTTTAGAAAGGGAAATGTGCATCCTGTAGTGTGTTCTCCTAGTTGCCAAAAGGGACATTTCTTTCATACAGAATTGCACACACACTAACCCCCCTCCACACACACTGAGCATTTGCAGGATTCAAACCCCTACCTAACTATGCTATGACACTCGAGACGGACGCATTAGCAGAGCGCTATTCGCATTACTGGGAGGTTTCCCTTCTCCTGCTGTACTTATAGGGTGCTGACATCATCAGTGTTTAGAAAGGGGAATGTGCATCCTGTAGTGTGTTTTCCCAGTTGCCAAAAGGGACATTTCCTCACACACACACACACACACACACACACACACACACACACACACACACACACACACACTGAGCATTTGCAGGATTCAAAACCCTACCTAACTATATTATGACACTTGAGGGAGACGCATTAGCAGAGCGCACTATCCGAATTACTGGGCATCTGTTCTGCACCTGCAGTATTCATAGGGTGCTGACATCATTATTTCTACAGAGGTATGTACATCTAGTACTACCTGTCAGGTGGGGGATAGCATGTATATGCATTTGCAGCCACCTACTTTAGGGTCAGATATGCACATCGCACTGGCAGGTTATGTTCTATACCATGCTTCGTGACCACAGGACCTGTAACACACAACACAACCAGTCCAGACCACCCCTCCCACATCCAGGACACACACTTTGCTTCCCTGGGAACAGTGCCAAGATATGCAGGTGTTCACATACACCATTCCAGTTGTTAACGTCAGGTACAGGCATATTGTGTGTGGGAACTACTCAGGCCTCTACAACATTACCCTACAGCCACTACAATTTGTGAGTCCATGTGCTATGGCAGAACCACTCACCACAGCCACAAGGGGGAATACCTATTGCACCTGACCATCTGCAACATGGGTACTCACTGTTCCACACCAGAGGTAGACCACCATTGTTGATATCTGACCATACCCACCTTTCCCTGGACATCCATATCCCATCCCCACCCCCAGGCAAGGTTGTCACTGCAAACAAACTGTATTTATCAAAAGCAGACTTTACACTTGTGAAGACTGGGATGGAAGACTTCAAAGGACCCATGCTGGGGGAGTATACAGGCCACTCTGCATAATCCTTGACAATTGCATTCTATGAGCATGTGGAAGGTTTGCATTGATCATGCTATTCCAAATATACCCATGACTGCTCCACAACAGGACACCTGTCAGGTGTACACCAGCCATATATGAGCTGTCCAACAGACAGAGTGAGCTAATACATTGCAGAGCATTAGCCCACAGAGGAAGGACATCTCTGAACAGTACCGGCACAACACTTCAGTCCCTCATAATCATCACGACACAGTGTTGACAGTGAAATTGTCCAGACAATGCAGATAAGGCTACCCTCAGTCTGTTATTGACGCCCACTTACTGTTAAAGGTCCTCAGCAACCCTCTTCCAGCACACACCAACAACATGGATGTGGCTTAGCAAGTTCAAACCCTGGGATCTCCACTGTGTCCCTGCTTGACAGAGGCACAGCACACTAGCCTCACACGGTGCCTTATGTGACCTACTTTACAGTGGCACAGTAGCCTACTGTACTGGGAAGGCAGACGCCAAGCACACTCTGGCTAAGCTGTCATTCCCTAGGGCAAACAGCCTAGTGTTGACCTCTACACCCATATGTTTAATTGTCAGATGCACATTATTTGTTGCTGATAGACTGTTTGCAGGTCTTTATTGCCATAGCATTCCCTGGTTGTATGAACAACTTGTGTATCTGTGGAAGATGTTTGAATATGGGAGGGATCCACTATATTCACGTATGTCTCTATAGTCATTTAACTTTGTGCACTGGGCAGATTGCTGTAATGTGGTTGGTTCCTGGAATAACACGTACAAATACCAGATATGTGTGGCCAACTGCTAAACTGAGATTTGGCCCAAGTGTGTGAGCATGCCCAGTTCAGCCTTCCCATGGCATGTTGTCTGACATATGTCTCATTTATCAAAGTGTGCGAGTATGCCCAGTGTGAGCTTTCCATATGTTGAACTCTGCAGCCCACCACATTTGTGGATGAGTGTGAACTTCAACAATATCTCCCGTTTATGGTTGTGTGTTGTGTGTCATGTTGTGTAGTTACTGTCCAACTGCTTTGTGTGTGAACACAACAGGGATTATACTGTGCCTGCAGGGTTTGCATGCGATACTTTGCATACAGTTGTCAACATCCTTTCATACTGACCTAACACTGTAGTACCGTATAGTGTACTGGTTCAGTACTTTCACTGTGGTGGACAGTATCCTGGGCTTTAGTCCTATCACTGCTTTACATTTTCATAGTGAGCAAAACAGCCTCGTTAGGGGCCAGTTGTGCACATCTGACCATGTTGCATTATGTTCAGATATGAACTACTTAAACCAGGCTTGTCCAACATTGGTAGTGTATTCCACAACATAGGTGTACATTGGCAAACACTAGTGATGTGCCCTAGGCCATTTCTAATGCTAGTCGGAGAGTGTGTTTGTCCTTCGACACACATTGTAAGTGGAGTTTGCCATGACATATGTCATGGTTAGTATACTGTGCCTCCGTCTACCTGTGACATAACAGTGATACCCAGGGTAAACCTACCATCTCCCATCCACTCATCAAGATTCCTCTTGAGGAGAATCGATGAGTGACTCTATGGATAACCTGTACTGGGAGTTTACTCATGAGTGGGGGTGGCTTCTGTGTTATGGATCATGCAGTACAGCTTGTCCTATGTATGTCAGTGCTGGGGTTCAGGTCTCTCATGTGCATAGCTCACTGCCATTCGGATTGTACAAGGTGCAGCATGTTCATTGATTCCAGCTTGGACATGGCTTTATACATCAGGCACAGCTTCCTCTGGGTGGGCAGTATGGCAGTGTGTGGAGCTGCAGTTTGTTTAATCAGGCAACACATGGCATCTGTTCAAGCTCTTTGATACTCCTGGTGAGGTACTTTTGGGGACTTTACAGTTGATGGAGGTGTCTGCTGAGGTACATCCCACAGGGGCTATTGTAGTCAATTGTAACGCTGATGAAGGATGACTGCAGAGCCACAATGACCTCCCTTATCTAGATCTGACAACCTTCATGATTAGGTGGGTATATGGTATGTTTCTGTAAACACTACAGCCACATGTTTGTCCAATGCAGGATATCTATCACCTTGTGTCCCCAGGTCTCTCATTACATGTTAAGTACGTAATGGGTTAACACCTATGTGGTAATTGGTGGGCACTTACTGTATATCCACGGGGGATGACTATACACTTTTCTGCAATTAGCTTGCTGACATGGCTATGGCACCAGTTGTCTGTTTCTATGTGGCCCTTTTGTGGGATGCTGGTGTCAGCTGGAGGGTCAGATATGGTGGGCAGTTTGTAGTCCTCTGCAAACATGTTCAGACCCAGTCCTTCCATGTTGGCCTGTACCTATGGGACATATATACCAAACGAGGGAGGTCCCAGGACCAAGCCTTGTGGGATGCCAGTTATATCTGGTTTGTAGTCTGACATGGCTGCAGCATGTCTGACCATGTCAGTTCTGTCCTTGGTCTGGTTTGCAACCCCTCTACTGACATAGGGGTTTATATTTAAGCTGGTGAGCATATCTATAATGAACACGTAGGGTATTGTATGGAAGCCTTTGCAAGGTCCAGCTACGCTGTGTGGACCACATTGCCCTCATCAATGACCTTAATGACTGTTTCAAATGAGTCAAACATGTTTAGGGGCAGGATCTGCACTTAAGAAAGCCACACTGGGTAGAGTCCGGTGTCAGTAGGTCCCCAATATCTTTATGTCTGTGGTACATGCTGATCCTTTCCATAGCTGTGCAGACCAAGCTTGTCAGGATTCTGGGGTGGTAGTTTGCAGTATCCATTCAGGCAACATCTTTGTTGAGAAGGACCACTGTTGTTGTACACTGCTCTTTGGGTACATATCCTGTGGTAAGGCTGACATTGAGCAGTAGTGTGATTTGGCATTCCATTCTTCTTGGAGTCCATGTTGGACTCAGCCCAGGACACCATCTCATACCATTGCTGCTGTGTGTTTTGCTTTGTAGATGCTGGCTGTTAACTCAGCATCTGCAATGTCAGGGGGCCAGCAGTCTGCTTGGGATAGATATTTTGCATTCTGGGGGGGGGGGGTTGCACTGCACCTGTCAGGTTGTATGTTGGCAATATGTATGTGTGTTTGGTATGTTGTTTGTAATATTTGTGTGATTCAGAGCATATCTGTGAATTCCCAACACGGTTCCTACCATCAGTTGAGGAAGCCTTGGGATTATCCTTAGTGTCCTGTACAATTTGTATCTTCATAGGTTCATAGGTTCATACTAGGCTATCCACCCTAGGGCATTTGTAAGCCTAGCCAGAGTGTGTGTGGCTTTCGCCACCCCTTGCTATGTGAATATTATGGCCATTTATGATTTACTTTACTGTGCCTCTGTCTGGACGTGACACAGTGAAGACCCCCAGTGTACATCTATGATCATCCATCCACTTGGCAAGATTCCTGTTGAAGAGTGTCAGTGAGGGGCTCTGTCTAACATGGAGTGGGATTCTGTTCCAGGGTGTGGGGAGCCTCTGGGTTATGTATCTGTCCCTCCACATCCTATTTCATTATGTGTTGAGGTTGACATCTCTCACTCTCACTGCTCCGATGGCTTTGAGTTTTCTGGGGTGGAGCATGTCCATTACTCCTGTGTTGGACATGGTCTTGTACAACAGACATACAACGCCTCTGTGTAGGCAGTATGTGACTGCATTCAGCTGGGGTGTCTACAGCCAGGCAGCATATGACATATATTTGAGACCCTTTATCCTCTTGGTGAGGTACCTTTGAGGTCTTTCTAACTGCTGCAGGTGTCAGGTAAGGTACATCCCAAATGAGGCATTGTACTAGATTATGGGTCTGATAAGAGAACAGTATAGGGGCACAAAGAACTCTGTTGACGTAGATGTGAATCCTTTCATGATACGGTGTCCAATATAGACAGTCTTCCTAGCCACATTGGCAATGTGAGTGTCACATAACAGGTTACTGTCCACTTGTGTCCCTAGGTCCCTGATTACTCCTTCCATACATAATGGTTTACCACCTATGTGGTAATTTGTAAGTACCTTGTTTGGTATTTGATGGGACATTCATACTGTCCAGTGTCTTCAGGACGGCTGGGTGGGGTTCCTGTGTGTGAGAGTGTGGTCTGTAGCATGCTACAGACTGTACAGCAGTCTTGCCTACGGTTAGTTGCACATGGGTGGACTCCAATGCTTTGTGCATTGTCAGTTACCTGGACGTATGGGTGTCTGTGCTGAATATGGATACTCACCCTCCTTTTATGTTTTGGTCCAGGTTTTGGGGCCATAACGCATGATATGTGGTATAACATGGTAGTGCTGGTGTGCTGTCTGGAGGCTTGCAGCAGGTTTCTGTCACTGCACAGACATCGATGTTCTCCATACTGGGGAGGGCCTCGGGAGCATGCATATTGAGGTTTACACATCTGGCATTGGTCAGCATTACCCTTATGTTTCTTTCCACTTATGTTTTCTAGGGTGGTGGGTTAGTCTTTTCAGCCTTGCCTACGAAAGGCTCTATGGAGGTGGCAAAAGCCTTATCCAATATCCAGACGCCCAGGAGTAACAGGTGCAAGCCATCCCTGGAACAGCAGCATGGCTTGTCAAGCATGACATCCCAAGCAGACAGACATTGGATCCCCTTGGAATGACACCAGTAATTGTGCCACTTGTTAAAGCTGATCATTCTGTAAGTTTGTACTGTGGCATCATTCTTGGTGAGGGTAGGATGCTGCAAACGGTCAGTGTCATACCGGCCTGGACTACATAATCAGAGAGCTCATCTATGTCTCTTTTCATGTAGTCCGGGGAGGTACATCTCAGGTCATTCACACCAGCATGGACTATGACTGCATCATATTTCTACTTGCTTTGGGGTGACCTGCATACTTGTGTTATGTGGCATATTGTAGCAGCCTACAGGCAGCTTACTGTACCCTTTCCCTTGTTCAGTCTGGTGAGCGGGACAGCAGCATGTCTCACTATGGAGTCACCTATTACAACTGTATCAGGCATGTTGTTTCTCTTTCTGGCCTGTGACTGTTTGGCACACCAGCTTTGTGTACTATGTGTTGCATGTGCTATGTTTGGAGGTTGTTTGATTGGGTGTCTGCTTTGGCGGCCTCTGTTGGTGTGGTGTGTTTGTAATTCGGGCCTCCGGGAATGTTTTTCTGTGTTTATGTCTTTGGTTTGCAGTTGTGATAGGTCTATGTGGGACTGGGTTTGTGGTGTGTGTGGTTACCTTCTCCTCCTGACTAGTTTTGGAAGTACTGAGTTGAGGGAGCTCAGCCTCCTGTTTGGATAAATGGCTGCATCTCTCACATATATTTGTATTTCTTGGGGGGAGTTGAGGGTTGTCTGTGTACTTGGGGTAGGTGTAACATTGCCTCAAGATTCACAGATTCAAGTTGTTGTAGCTGGCCTTAGTGGATTGTATGTGTGGACATATTTTATTGCCATACTACTGATCAGTGATTACTTCCCTTTTTATGTTTGCTCTATCATGTAGTAGCTTCCTCATTCTCTTGCATGGTTTGGTAATGGCTGGAGTCCACCATGCCAGATGCCTGCGTGTATGGCATTGTGTCTTGTTTTAATTTAGGATTGCATAATCCAAGCATTCCTGGCAGTGTTCATGGAATGCCTGTATAACAGGTTCTGAGGTGTGGCCCATATTTTGCACCTGCACAGGGCCTTTAATGGATTCCACATCAGTTTGGAGGAGTGCAACTTTTGCTTTACACATGTTTTGCACTTTGGTTTTCTGGCCAGGGACTGTGGTCAGGATGTGTATATCCAGTGTGATTACTCTATGGTCTGGTCTTACCAGTGAGGGATACACTTCTCATCTTGCCATCCAGGACCCATGTTGCTGATTATCACATCCAGTATGCTTACCCCTCTTGTGGGAGTGGTACGTTGTTCCTGGGCATTTTGGTTTATGGTTCTAGGAACTTTTGTCCTACAGTGTTGGAGCTAGTATAGTGCTCCCAGTCTATGTCTGGGTATTTTCAGTCACCCAGTATAATGTGGCTTGGAGGACTTGATATATTCATGTATTCCAACATAGGTCAGGTGCAGTTCCTGGTGTTGGGACGGTAGTCTGTAGCAGGCTATAAACTGGGAGGCAGTTTTAGCCACTGCTACTTGACCATGGCTAGTCCATGCTGCTTCTTGTTGTGGTACCAACATGGGGGTGTGGTTATCCTTGACATTTATTGCTAGTCACCCTCCTTTTGTAGCTTGTTCCATGTTTTGAGGCTGTACAGCACAGTATGAGGTGTAACCTGGTAGTGTTAGGGTGCTGTTGTGAGCCTTGACCCAGTTTTCTGTTACAGCACAGATATCAACATTCTTCATACTGGGTGAGTTTAGACTGCATGCATCTTGCTGTTTAGACTTCTGGCATTGGGTAGCATTACATCTAGGTTCTTATCCCTTGTGATACCTATGGAGGTGGGTTTTGTTTTGAGCCTTACCTATTCAGGGCATGCTGTGGGTAACAACAGCCTTTGCCAGTACCCATACGGCCTGCACTGATAGGTGTACGCCAGTCCTAGCAGGTGGAGCATCATGTCATGCTCAGCATGTCATCCCAGGCTGTCGCACTTTGGATCCCCTTTGACTAAGTGCAATACTTCAGCCAATTATTGCAATTGATGATCTCATTGTCATATTGTGGCATCATGCTTGGTGAGGGTAGGATGTTAGTCAGGGTCCTCAAGTGTGCATATACTACATGGTGTTACATTGCTTAACACATGGCATTCATGCCTCAGGTGGTGCTGCAGGGCTGCCTCTGTCGGATGCACATACTACACTCCCTGTACATGTTTGAGAGCAGGTTATGTCATTATAGGCATCCCTGTTATTATATTTGTGAGTCAGAGAGGGGTATCATTCCCAGGGTTCCTACTGAGCCAGTGTATGTGCTATGCGTTGCCTCTTTGCCAAGGCCAGGGCATACTGGGCACACCTCCTTCTGCATACTGGGGCAGGCTCAGGTTGTTCCTCCTCCGAGTCACGCTCTGCCTGTGATGGCCTTGGCAATGGTGGGGGGCTGTTTGGCCCGGCCCTGTGCTGGTCCTGCTGCAGCTGTTTTCGCAAGATCATATTATGTAGCATAGCACATACCATGACAATCTGGGTACATGTAGTTGGTGAGTACTGCAAGGCTCCACCAGATGTGTCCAGACACCGGAACCGTGACTTGAGCAGCCGAAACACATGCTCTATTACATTACGTGTTTGTGCGTGTGCCTCATTATAGCGTTCCTGTTCAGGTGTGTGTGCGTTTCTGATGGGTGTCATCAGCCACGACTCCAGTGCATAACCTGCATCCCCCACTAGGTGTCCATGTGGGATGTCCCCATTGGCAAATGTCTGGTACAGCTGCGTCAAATGCCAGATATGGGAATCATGGTAGCTCCCAGGGCAGCCAGCACACACATTCATTATTATGCCCTGGGCATCACATACGACCTGGCAGTTGATGGAGGGGAAGCCCTTCCGGTTAATGTAGGCCCTACCCCGCTCACCGGCTGGTGCTTTGATGCGTATGTGCGTGCAGTCTATTGCACCCACTACCTCAGGGTATTCCGCTATTTGCTGGAAGAGACACATATTGCTGGCCAATACCTCATGGGCATTGGGGAAATATACATGATCACCGACATGTGCTGACATGGCATCCAGGAACTGGTGCTGTACCCTGGAGGCTGATGCCTGTGATATCCCCATCATATCACCAGTTGGTCTCTGGAAGGTACCTGTTGCTAGTATTCTTAGGCCAACACATACCTTGGTTTCCACTGGGATGGGTTCCCCTCTGTTGGTTCTTTGTGTGAGGCGTGGACTGCACAGCTCGACAATTTGCTGCAGGAGGTCTCTGTCCACTCTATAGGGCTCTACTATCTCCAGCTCATGTAACCCGTGGTAGGTGACCCTAGGCCTGTACACTCTTCTCCGTCTCCTCACTGTGGGTAGTCTGGCACCATCTGCATTGTCACCACCCTCAGCAAGTCGCCTATGTCTCCTTATGACAGCTATGGCAGCCCCTAGCATTTCTTCTCTGAGTTCAGCTTTTTCAGTTTTCACTTCTAATAGCTTACTCCTGTCTTGCAGTGTCTCTTGAGAGAAACATCTTGCACTGCTGTTTGCAGAGTTTTAAGTGCTTGGCTGAGCTACTATTCTGCCTGTGTAATTGCCTGCTTCTAATTGTTTTCACCTGCTAGCTCCAGCAGTATTCCCTGCTAGCTTCCTACTAATTCTGTTGCTTCCTTTTTCCTTTCTGTTTCCTCAGGGGGGAGCAACGCGCATACCAGCAGAAACATGCTCACAGTGGCTTACACGCGCGCACACAGGCTTACACGGTTCAGAATCTGCTTATTCGGGTTAAAATGCGTGCACACCAGCGCAAACAGTCTTAGAAGTCTGCCAACACGCTCCCACATGCTCAGTCTGCCTTACACACATGCACACTGCCCTACTCGTGCCTCATGGCGCGCACAAGTGCGCATGCACGCCCAACAAGAAACTTTGGTGTAAGCAACAGTGTACACCTTCCATTTCTTGACTTTCCCATGTTTATCTTGTGGCAATCCTCTTTCCATTGTATGTGTCTGACATCTGTCATGTAACACTGACCTCCAATGAAATGCATTTCTTTCTACCATTCTCCCCTGTGATGTCACCTATCTCCTACTCTATTCCTCCCCCTTATGTATCTCTTACACTACTCAGAATGTGCTCATTTGCTATGTGACAGTGGAATTCAGTATCCTAACACTCATTTACATCAGATTGCCTACTAATGCTTAGTTACATCTCTTAGACTCAGCTTCCCCCCTTATCAACCACTAAACTGTGACCATGTTGTTTTTGGTCTGCTGGTCCCTGTATTGTAAATCCATGTATTGCATAAAACCCACATTTGTGGGTTTATAACCTTCATTTTTATGTTTTATACAGTGCAACCCGTTTGCGCGGGGCTGCGCTGCGTTTAAACATTAGTAAACATTAAATTATATATTTATTTTTCATATTTGCATCGGGGTACCTTGCCAATGGCCACTGGCATGCTGCCTGATACATATGCACCCTTTATTTGGAGCTAAGATGGCTCCATTGTGATTTTTGCAGAAACGTACTCAGTTGTCAACTGAGTACATTTCTGCAGCTAAAACGGCTCTTACACGGGCTGCTTTGGGCTTCATGGATCGCTAATCTACCTCATTTGCATGCCTTTCGGATGCAAGTGAGGTGATTAGCATATCCACGCCCACTCCGTGTAAGAGACATTTTAGCTAGTCTCTTACACGGACTTTAGGGCTATTCCTGGATCGCGAAGGCTGCATGGAGTCTCACACTACTCTTAGACTCTGTGCAAGCCTTCGTGAATCCTGCCCATTGTCTTTGGCTTGGGTAGATGTTTTAGCCTCAAACTTGGCTTTGATGTATTTAATTAAGCTCCTGAGTTATTTGTTTATTTCACTGACAAGGTTTCTGACATTCAGGGACTTTACTCTTCTTACTTTTGCTCAAAATTATTTTCCTTTTATTATAAAACTTGTTGATATTATGGTTCCACCATTTGGGTTTTTCTAGGGTTTGCCCTGTACTTGTTCCTGCAGGGTACAGCTGTATCTATGCAGCTGATTACATGCTGATATAGTGTTGTGGTGCACATTTCTGCATATTCAGGAGAGTTGACTAGGTTTGGTGGGGATTTGAAACTTTTCAATGCATCACTTAGAAGGTAATTTGTCTTAAGGAAATTTCTAAAGGTACTTTGGGTGGAAGGGATCTCTAGTTTGGTATGGTAGTTGAATAATTCTTCTGAAGGGTTTCTCTTATCCATGTTGAGAAGTATGTCATCTGTAAGTGACCATAGTCATAGTCATTGTGCTCTGGCCAGCCCAGAATTCATGCTGTTTAAGAGGAAGGAGATGGTACTTCTGGATGCAAGTGGAAAACTGGTTGTAGATTAGTTTAAGTATTTTACAAAGTGTAGCGATGATGGTGATAGGGCAGATGTGGTGATGCATTCTCTGTCAATGGCTGTTTGGGAAGGGCTTTCACAAGAACAGGTTTTCCATACATCTGGCATTGTGTTTTGAGTTAAGCAGAGATTATAAATGTGGAGAAGAGGTGTTGTAAGGAAGTATTTGCATATTGAGAATAAACCAGGGAAGTAGGTTGCCTACTCTGGGAGGTGCATCTAGAGATGTGTTGTTTAGTAGGTGCTCAAGGTCTTTGTGAGTGATTTTCTTAAAATAGAGGATTGCCTTGGTGTGTTGAACTACCATGCCTTGTTTGAGAGGAGTTGCATCGTGTTGCTTGCCTGTGAGACTGAATGACTGGAAGTAACTACATATTAAATCCTACCAGCACCAGGGAAGTGCTTTCTTTATATATAGCTAATAATAAGGCGTCTTGCTTGTCAGTAGCTCTAAGTTTAGAACTGTTAATTACATTTTCTTTTGTGAGAGGAAGACTGTTTGCAATGTTCTGCGGTATTTGCAGGAAACACGTTAGCATTGAGAGCTTGTTCTGGCTGATGGTTGCCGTTTCCTTTCTGCACAGCTTTGCCCTTGTTTCAGTGGAGCTTTGGAACTTGCATCACCATGGTAGCCACACTGTATAGAAGCCAGTGAGTGCCTTTTTGAAATTCCCATATATGTCACCTATTTATTATGTGATCCCATCCATACCTGCACATGATCTATTTACTTGTTTTGCTGCGCTTTCCGCTCTTACAGGATTGTTTGAATAATATTTCCCTCCTTACAGCACTTGTCAAATCCTACTTTTCCTCCTTATAAATAACTGTAGTATCATTCTCTCTTCACTACCTGCTGCTAAGTATTTTTCCCTCCTTACAGGACTGTTCAAATAATTTTCTCATACAACTGCACTGTTCCGGAAATAATACCAAAGTCTGAACTATAGTAAGCATGTTGCATTTTTGCACTGAATTGTGTTACAGATTTTTTTTTTTTGTTGCACTGTTTTTTTCTTTCTCAATGCACTTAGTTGTGTAATTAATGGCTGCATTGTAGAGTAACCGCAGTGTTAGTTTAATTATGGCAATCATGTTACCACTGCTCATATAATGTAGTGTTATATACTATTTACTGGGTGTAATAAGTATATACATATATATATATATATATATATATATATATATATATATATATATATATATATATATATGTGTGTGTGTGTGTGTGTGTGTGTATATATATATATATATATATATATATATATATATATATAGAGAGAGAGAGAGAGAGAGATATGTATATATATAGTAATTTTGTATACATATCCTACTGCACTTTTACTAATTAATACCATACTCTTCAATGTATTTGTACTGCACACATTCTTCTGAATGCTCTTGCTGGAGGTATAGTGAGTTCAATTACTCTAACTGGTTTAATTTCATTGCCCATTAGTGAGTCCCATTGCATGACTCAGCACAATTTTAGCTGAGCTGGTCACTCCTGCACTACTTGAAGGTAAATGTTATAATACAAGGTGAATTGATTCCTGTTCCAACTGATGTGTTGTCTTTCGGCTTTTCCCGGCTAGGGGTCGCCACAGCGGAACTCCGGTCCGCTAATGATTGGCAATAGATTTTCACGAACGCCGAGGTGCAAGCACGACGTTCAACCTTCAATGAAGGCACGCCCATTTACACATGTCTTCCGAACGCCCACCCAACCGCGGGGAGGACATGCAGACTCCACACAGAAAGCACGCCGCCCCGCACTCCAGCCGAGAATCGAACGGGAGAACCTCTTGCTGTGAGGCAACAATATAAAACCATATTACATTTATAATTCATTAAGCATTTTTGAACTTTATCTAATATGAAATCAGTCATGTCTTAACCCTTCTGTCTGATAGCACTTGGTTTATTTAGACAGTGTACTAACTACTTCATGCACCAAGCACACATTAATGCTCCCACGACGTGACTTTTAGATGTGTAAGTAATTAATGAATCTGAAGGCCTCCTTTTTGTGGCATTGTGAAGTCATGAAGCCTCATACGCACAGCACGCAGCACCACCAATACAAATACTGTACTATAATACTGAGGTGGGTAAGAAGTCACTTCTAATGTTTCTAGAATTATTACTCAGCCACCAAGGCCACACTTCTCCATCATCTACATATAACATCACCAACCATTGCACATATTTCGAGAGAGGGAAGTGTGCATTACACTAACCATTAAGGCTTTTAGTACCTGTATCCACACTAGGAAAATATTCTGGTAAACGGTTAGTGTATTGTGAGGCACACTGACACTGTTCTAATGAAACTGGGCAAGAAAAGGGTGACAGTTATTGCAAGGACACTTGGATTTCTCCATCCTGACAAGTACAACTATGTCCTAAGTTGACCCACTTAGGGGTGAATGAACTTAGGTGCTCCACATAAGGTGAGATATAAGTTATCTTCCTAAGTATATGGCAGAGACAGGAAAGACCCTTGGTTTGAGTGATATTGCTATCATGTGGAGTGATAAAATTCACAGAAAAGATAATCAGCTTCAGTAATTGGTTTAATATCTGCTGTCATTCTAGGAGGATCCAGTGTGTGCCTGTCTGGGGTTAAGGTTGCTAACAGCCTCTCATGTTTTCCATGTCTTCACTTTCTGGCTAAAGCATTTACTGAGCCAACAGTGCCTTTGTTAGGCAATGTCTGCCTACTCAGTGTGGCCACCTAGCAAATTCCTGCTGATTACACTTTAAGGTTCTAAAGCATTGTACCTGAATTCTACCAAAGAAGCCAAAGCACTGTACAAATAAGCTTCTCAGTAACCCAATACAGTTCTAGAACACCATCAAATCTGTCATCTCCAACAAAATCTTTCTAAAATCCCACTCGTCTACCAGTATGTTAACTGAAGATGATGCACATTTTGTTTTACAAAATTTTCTCTTCCTTCTTTGTTCCTGACATTTTCTTCCCCCACCCCTTCAAATGGCCAAAATCCCTCTCCCCACAACTTAAAGTATTAGACTATCCACCCTTGCATTTTAAAGCATCGTCATACATACACATTTAGAAAACGTCAAAGCTTTGACTATAAACAGTCATCACTTTTACTATTACATCCACAAATCCTGAGGTCTGCTGTTGGTCACATTGCTAAACCTTTATCTCAAGTATAAAATCCCTGCCTTACAAGTTGTACAGTACCACTAGTATTAAACATGCCTTCGTCATCCTAAGGTTATAGGCTGTTGATCTATGAGGATTTTTAGAAGTGCAGCAATACATTTCTACGAAGTTCTTAGCCCTTGTAATTTAAGTACAAATAACCCAGAGCCTGTCAGAGCATTTATATGTTATGCCTCTCCCTGTTCTGTACTCTGCCACTCAGTATAGATCTAGTTGCAAAAATTAGGGGGAAAAACTTCTCTATAAGCAATTACGTGATTATATTCTGAAGTATAATACGTTTTCTGACAGACAGCATGGGTTCATCCCAAAATGCAGTACCCATTGACCACATTGTCTCTTACCTCAGAAATCTTTGACAGTACAGAGAAAGACATGCATTCTGGTGCTGTTTTTTGGACGTAAAAAGAGCTTTTGAAGCTGTGATCCATACAGAGCTGGTAATTAAACTCACTGAGTAATGTCATGGATTAGAAATTTTTATCCATTAGATTTTTTTTTTTTTGTCATCTCCAACCATGATGGCCTTTCATGCACATATTACTACATTAAGTACACAAGACAATTGGATTACTTTTGAATTCTTAGTAATTCTGTATAACATTTCAAATTATATATTTTTTATTATTTTTTTTTTACTTAGGGCGAGTTTAAGTTCGCTACTTCTACTACCATTATCTGATCTGATTAATATACAGTGATTAACTAGATCTATGTGGATTGAAAATCTTCCACACAGAGAAGTTTCTTACACTGTTAAGATTTAATTAAACCATACATGATGGCAAACACAATTGTATTGATACCTGACCTTTGTCTAATGCAGCTAAAGAGATATGGAGTATTATTTGTATACTATTTATTTGTATTGTAATAATTTTAATATTTCTCTCAATATCTCAACATTCAGGTAACACAGAACTGCATAGCCTCATATGAAAGCTCACAGCTGTGTGAAGAAAATCCTGCTGGGACTATGTCTTGCTTGAATGGTTACTGTGATATCATAAGCTGTTTATATAATATTACAGAATTAATATTCACTGCCTTTATTTTGGCTTACCAAATCCACTTAAAATGCCAGACTGAATGAATGCCATCAATGTAAAGATTAATTTATCCTGTATAGTTTGCCACTTACAGTTTTCTAGTAACACTTTTTGCCACTTAGTAACACTTGCATTTCCAGCGATATGAATATGTGTTTGAACTCTAAGGTGATAGCTTCATTTTTTTCAAAGGCTCAAACCACATCCACTGGGATTTAAAAGTACACACTCAAAAGAGCTGTACTGGAGGGGATGAGTTGAGGGTATTTTCTTTATTGAGACCATTTCCGAAAGACACTACTTCCCAGCACCTGTATGCACTGGAGAACTTCACTCTGTCTGCTTCAGTCCTGCAGCTTCAGCAGATATAAAGTAAATCTCCTGCAGGGCTCTTCTGTGTTGCAGTCACTTCTGCCAGGAGGATTTTAGATTTTTTGCAAACATTATCTGTTCAACTTCCATGTTTTCTCATTCATAATAACATAGTTTGTCTCCATGCTAACCCCTCCTTCATACCCAGGTTAGCCACTGAGTCGGACCTTAACAGTATATACGTGTGCCAGTAGTTTTTCATCAGTAGTGAGTTCATCTTTGCAGAATCCAGTTCAGTATTAGGCTAGCAAGGTCTGTTAACATAGAGGGTAGTATTGGATTCTGTCCATATAAGTATTTGCCAGATAAAAATCTTGTAAATATTCATAAGTGTTTGTGTGCAGGGAGCAAGAATGTGTAATAAATCTGTGTAATAAGAATATATCTGTTCAGAATGAACAGTACACAATGGGGCAAGACAACTTGATTTTGTTTTAGCATGTAAGAATATAGTACATAATGTAAAGAGTACATTGCAAATCACCTCCTCCTGATCATGAGCAGTTCACAGAGCCAGCCCTGCTACAATATCAGGAGGATACCGCTTCCATTATGTGGACATACACTCTCAACTAAGGTTTTATGTTTGAAAAGATTAAGAGTGTAGGTAATGACAAATAACTTTATTTCTTTTTCAAAGAAAAATGCTGGATCAGAAAGTTTCAGCATTAATCCATGCCAGAGAACTTTCTGATTCTGCTAAGTTTTATTATACTAAACACAATGCTGCTGGTGCTCGCAGGGTAACCTACAGAACAGACACTGTGTAAGTACTACTACCCCTGTGCTACTCATTACAACAATCCCCTCACTAATATGATGTGCGTAACAACCCACAACAATGTAAAACAAAATATAAATAAATAACTAAAATGCAACTCTGTTGCATGGCAGGAAACTCCGTGTTGGCAGTGGACATTCCTACTGTGCAGACAAACCTGCTACAGCACATTACCTTGTCCTACCTGTGGGCAGTGACACGGCAGAGCTTCCATTGGTAGCTGCTCAGACATAGTACGATGATAACCTCAGATCCACCATAATGCCTAATGATTGAGATTCCTTTATGAATCTCAAGGTATGATGACTGAGTACAGCCGTGGTGGTATATAAGAAAGCTACTGATTGTACAGGCCACACACAACTCCTTGGTAAGGCAGACTGTACTGTTCCTAACTGCTTTACATTGTTGATCTGTGTAACACTGTCTCGTTACACAGGGCAACCTGCAGACCTAAGTACAGGAGTGTCTAGTACTTATCAGGATACTGTGCTGCCCTGTGCACCATGCAGTAAAATGGGAAGGCTTGAATGAATCATGATAATTCCTGGCAACATACTAAACATAGTGTGCATGATGCTAGTATGCTTTTGCCCACCATGTTTATGAATACTAGGACTTAAGTATTGTTGATTACACAAAACAGATAGGTGAAACACTCTATTAAAGATTCAACTCACTCTTTCAATACTTTTGAGTCACGGCCTATGAAGTCATTTGACATTTATTTTTCAGTTATGTTTACAGACAGCCTGTCTGTACCCATCTAACAATGGCCATGATGTTCTGCACCCATCTAACAATGGCCATGATGTTCTGCACCCATCTAACAATGGCCATGATATTCTGCACCCATCTAACAATGGCCATGATGTTCTGCACCCATTTAACAATGGCCATGATGTTCTGCATCTGACAACGGCCATGATGTTCTGTATCCATCTAACAATGGCCATGATGTTCTGTATCCATCTAACAATGGCCATGATGTTCTGTACCCATCTAACAATGGCCATGATGTTCTGTACCCATCTAACCACGGCCATGATGTTCTGTACCCATCTAACAACGGCCATGATGTTCTGTACCCATCTAACAACGGCCATGATGTTCTGTACCCATCTAACAATGGTCATGATGTTGTGTACCCACCCAACAATGTCATAATGTTCAGTGATCTTTTTTAATGTGTTAACTGGGTCAACCTGGGAGTTCTGTCTAGTTAAGTTACTTAGAGATTACAGCTGACTGCATTAAACCTCAAACCCGTCCCACTAATAGTATCATATCTTCAGAATATTCATTGGTATCAGTTATTACTATTACTAAAACTTAAACCCAAACAACTGTTAGGTATACAACATTGCAAATATTTATTAAACTGAAAATGCTTGCATTTAAAAATCTAGCTCTAAATTTTTAACAAATCATGCTAGCAAACATACATCTGCTTATTAGCCCAGATTTGCATACCTTAAAGTTACCAGCTCCGCAAAAGAAAATAAAGAAAAAAATATTAAAAAGGATTTTCATTTTAAAATAAAATGCATGAACAATGTAATGTCCTTTCACAGTCTCAACAATATGTGGAAAGGCTCAACAATATGTGGAAAAGTCTTTATATATAAAGACAATTATAATAGTAATGAGCCAAGGTAAGGTTAGTCTTACTGTCCAATCTTTAAATTTGTTCTCAGTACCCCGTATCACTACAAACCAAGACTGTGAGGTTCCTTCATTATTAAAAGTTAAGGCAACAAATTAGAAGAAAAAAGTACCCATCTTCATGGCTTCCACCACCTGAGAAGTCAAAATAACAGTCAAGATCAAAACAAGTTACTCTGACTTCATTCAGGTGAATTATTAGGTAAAATCAGTCCTTCATCCCATCACCAATTTCCAAGTGAAAACAGAAACACATTCTGCATAGCATACTTGTCCTGTGCAGAAACAGAACTTGACTTAGTAATAGGTCTTTTAGGTACCCTCATATTTTATGTCCCTAATTCTTAAATTTAATTCCTTTCTTATTTCCATAACTAAGACTCCACGGCTAGAAGCAGGAACTTATTCACTGTGCAGTCCGTTCGACTCAGCACACAATATAATAACAAGGTTGAAACAGTAGACAATAGCAGTTATGATCCAAGACAATAAAATATAGTAACTGTTAAGCGCTTTCACCCAACAGATGTCAGGCTTCATCAGAACAAGTTAATAATGTTTAAACTGCTCTATAAATATAACCAGCAACTTCAAAATACCCAATAGAAAAACAGTTTCAATCAGTCCTTGTTTTCCCATTTAAAAGAACATACACACAATTTCTATATATATAACTAAATATAGTGTGTAATATTGTTAAAATCATGTTGAACCAAGTTTAAAAATATTCTGCTAAATCATTATTATAATAATAATATTTCCAAAGTGAATGAATTACTTTGTAACAATTATTCTTATAATTTTGCTGATCTCAGTTTAAGGACAATGCTAATACTTGTATAGTCATTCAACCCCGGGGGGTTTTCCAGCCTCTAGCTTAATTTGCCAGAACAGTTCCCTATATTCAAGTCTGGCCTCCCAATTACCCCGACGGGCATCAGGTGTAACATGTTCAATGACCAAAAACTTTAACTTGCAATTAGAGCATAACATAGAATGCTTAAAAAGTGCACTAGTTTCTTTTGCTTTCAAAATATTATATGTTTGCTCATAAATCCTCCTTCTGAGCTTCCTCTCTGTCTTTCCTACATAAAAACTCTTACATGTTTCACACACAACTACATAAACCACCCCAGAAGTATTGCATGTGTAATGTCCCTTACATTTCAACCTGTAATTTCTTGCTGGTATCACCACTTCATCTTTATCAATAATGTACCTGCACTTATTACACATTCCGCATTTGTATGTATCAAATCTATTTTTTTAACTTATTACTCATGTTCCCCCTTTCTAACATTTCCTTTAAGTTTGTGTCCCTCCTTCTGATGAATTTAGTTATGTCTGGTGTAAAGTTCTTAATTTTTTCATGTATTTTCAAAATTCCCCACTGTCTCTTAATAATCCCTTCTATTTCTGTAGAAGTGGTGGAGTATATATGAACAAAGGCAGTTTCATATTCTACCGGAGTTGCATTCTGTTTCATATCAGAATTGTAGCCTTTACCCAATAATGGACTATATTTGACATCCCTATCTCGAATCACGTCATGTATTAAACTGTTCACCAAGCTTGGTGGATATTGTCTCTGTGTAAACAATCCCTTGATAAATTCAAATTCGTGATGAAATATTGAAAGTTCACTGCACATTCTCGAAGCTCTAATTAACTGCCCCTTCACAATACCCTTCTTCTGAAAGTTAGGGTGACCACTATCATAGTGTAAATATGAATTTGAGAATGTGTGTTTCCTAAATATCTTAGAATGGAAACAATTATGTAGGAAAGGCAGAGAAACCTCAAAAGGAGGATTTATGAGCAAACATATGATATAATAATGATTAAGTAGAATATTTTTAAATTTGGTTCAACATGATTTTAATGATATTACACACTATATTTAGTTATATCTATAGAAATTGCTTGTATGTTCTTTTAAATGGGAAATCAATGACTGATTGAAGCTGTTTTTCTATTGGGTATTTTGAAGTTGCCGGTTATATTTATAGAGCAGTTTAAACATTATTAACTTGTTCTGATAAAGCCTGACATCTGTTGGGTGAAAGTGCTCAACTGTTACTATATTTTATTGTGTTAGATCGTAACTGCTATTAGGTTCATAGTAACTGTACACTTATAAGTTCATAGTTTAGTACTAAGCTAACTGCCCTTGCAAGACATTTTAAGCCTAGCCAATTATCCCTTGTGAGACTCAATGTTTGTAAGGCAAACACCTTAGCCATTAAGCCACCCTCCCAACCCCTACTGTCTACTGTTTCAACCTTATTATATTATGTGCTGAGTCGAATGGACTGCACAGTGAATAAAAGTTTGTGCTTCTATCCATGGACTCTTGGGTTTTATCCTGTTTTTTGCTACACCTATTGAGAAGAACATTTTTATTTAGCTCTGCAGGTATTTTTGTTTTATATTTAATTTTGCATCAACAACTGTGATGCCTGTGCACTGGCCCAGTAATCAAGGAGCCTCCATCTTCACCACTAACACCAGTCAGGGGCGTCCATACTGGGAAGGATAACAAGTATACGCACAGTAAAGTACAATTTCCCTTAAGAGCACACAGAGATCACAGTCAGTCTGGGGCTGGTTTCTCCCTTTCTCTCCAGATCCCCAATAAGACTCCCCACTGTCACAGCTATAGGGTACAGATATCAGGCTAGTGGTCAAGCCAAAACCTCCAGCACCCTCTCTGTCCAACCAGTGCTTAGTGTCCCTGCCCAAGTAACTGATACACACACACACACACACACACACACACACACACACACACACACACACACACACACACACACGCTTTGATTTGATTTATATACAAACACACATGCATTCCTGGGAAAGGCTGACAGAGGTTCTCTAGCTATGCCCCCTTTTTGCCCAGACTATAAGGTAGTACCGACTGCCACCAACCATTGCTATCAGCTACTATAAGGCCCTTCACAAAGGGTGACCAATTTCATTGTGTAATGTTATTATTATCCAGTTCATAAGTGTGATGAACAGCAAGGCTATTGGAGTGGCTTTGTACAGTATGACCAGATACATGCAAGTACTCTACAGCTTAAATTATCTGTACACAAAATACCCACAGTTTGAAATGTTTAAAATTATTTTATAGTAAATAATAAAAACACAAGACAATACTTATTACTTCAACACAATGACAAGAGTTCAGAAATCACTGGAAAATGCTATAAAACAATGTTGTGGATAGTCTGACATAAATATAGAAAACAGCTAGACTAATCTGGCTGTATTATGTCTATCTCTAAGAGAAATATTGTTCTAAATACTACTTACATACAGAGCAAGCAAGTGCTGGTGAGTGGATATTCTTACTAGATTCAAGACAAGATACAAAGTGCTCAGTCTTTCTCTCTGAGAAAGTCTTAAATTGATAATACACAGTGCTGCTGACTCATCTCAGATTACATCATTTTTATCACTTCTCCTTTAGTTCCCAGGCTAAGAGAAACTCAAAATTTACATTTCTTTGTAAGCTGCAACTGTCAGGAAACCACAGCAATAAAAGACACTTTTACATGTGAAACCTAGTAATTATCTATGTCTTAAGACAATAGAAAGAATTTCCCAGCCCAGACATCCTGTTTCCGAGTTTGAGATCAAACACAGTTGTAAAATTCTTTACTTAACAGTTTTTTTCCAGCAGGGTGCACTGTGGTTACATTTTTGAAGTTCAGTTCAGCATATAGTTTAATCATAACACATAGTTCTCTACATTTGTAAAACAAGCCTGTGCATTATATTAATATTTGCAATGACATAGAATTATCAACAAAATTCTATCTGGCTGGGCTGGCAGCCCCTCAGTTTTTCACAAAAACATTCCTTAAAACCTCCCCAGGCTGAGATTTCTGCATCAACATTGTTTATGAGAAGTCTTGGTGCATATAAGCCAGGCAATTTTCTTTTGCACAATTCTTGCCAGATCTGCCATTGTTGCTTTTTTCTTTATTTATACCATGTAGCAAATTACACAGAAGTCATTCTTGGTTTCTCCGTAGTCCAATTAGCAACAGGAAATTATTGGTATTCTTTATCAGGTCCCATGATTTTTTTTTGAAAACCCAGTCCAAAGAGCCAGTTTTGCTTTCACAAATTCAATTCAGTCTGCAACTTCTTCACCATTTAACAGTCCACTTAATTTCAGATTTCTCCTATGAGCGTTGTCCAACAGAGTAAACAGTTGATGTTCATCAGATTGCTCACTTGTTGCAGTAGTTTTAGCTATATGAGTTATACATATCCTGCCAAGAAGATAACAGCCGGACAGCTTCCAAAGTGACATTTAAAGACTTGCAGTTTTTACCGGCATTTGCTGCTTGTCTACACCAAGAAAGAGGGACCAGTTTTGGCTTGACCATGGAACAAACTACTGGTCCCACATTCCTGTCACAAAAAGAAAAAGTTAAGCAAACAGCCTTTTCCACCACAGTAGGCTAGCAGTTTGCTTCAGCTGCAAGTGGATGACTCTGCTGTGGCCATTTGTTATACCTTAGGCCACTTTTTTCTCTCTCTTTTTTTTTTTTTACCCCAGATCCTTCTGGTGTAGCCTACAGCCACTATGGACCAGAGATAGCCACACATTTTGTGGTTGTTGGGAGTCCCCTTTAGTGGGGAAGGGAGAGCAGCTGTTGTCAGTCCTGGGAGAGGGAACAAGGAAGGCTTCCCTGTTGTGCCTGAATGCTGTGTCCATCCCTGAGGAAACTGGGTTGGGCTAATTTTTCCTGTCAAAAAGAAACGGCGAACACTCCTCAAATTTCCTTAGACTAGAGTAGTTTAGTGGGTCTGGCTCAGGGTCGAATTCAGGCTATTAATCCTTTTTATAAAGTGGTATCTGGTAAAAGAAAGAGGGGTGCCTCTTTTCCTGAAGAGATTCAAGATTCTGAATCTGAACAGGAAAATGAAGGGACAGATACAATTTTTTTCCTTAGATTCTGAGACTGTTGCTAGAATATGCCAGTCTTTTCAGTGGGAGAACACTGAGGTTTCTCAGTCCCTCAGAAAATACAGAAGGAATTTCCAGAAGCTACAGCCATTTCTCCTGTTCTGTCTGCTTAAGAGGATGTGTGTTACTGCCTCCTGTTTTCCTGCTGGTCAGCCAACTGCCCCTACAGTGGTAGATAGGGTGTATAAAGTTCCTCAATTCTTTTAAAGTTTTTATACTGTATTCCCAGACCTGAACCAGCATCTATAGCTTTAGTTGATTACACTGCTGCTAAACACCGTCCTACTAATTCTGCTAAGGATGGGGAAAAAAGTATATAATTCTGCAACTCTGATTTTCAAAATTTTGAATTGTCAGGTTCACATGTTAGTTTGTTCTGATTAATTGTATAAGAAATGTTTTAGCTGCAGTTTTTTTCTTATGAGAAAAATCTGCTTTAAATAACTTTTGTTTCTTCTGTTGCACAGGTCACTACTCATTGCTTACAGTGTGTGTATGACTCTGCAGATGTTTCTTCTAGGGTTATGGCCACTGTTGCTGTTTTGAGGAAGTTTGCATGGCTGCAGTCTTAGAACACTTCAGATGATATTAAAGATGACAATTTGAATTCCCCTCTGGACAGAGATTTAGTTTTTGTCCCCTCTGCTGCAAAGTTGATCAAAAAGTGTGATGAAAGGGGTAAGCTGTTCCAGAGAATCTTAGATTTTTTCAGCTGTCCTTTTCAAAATTTTCTACGGGGTTCTCTAATATCTCGTGCAATTTTAGCAAAAAACAGAATAAAAAGTATCAACAAAAAGTAAACAGACATTTAAGAAGAAATGGCAAAAGGCTATCAAAAATAAGCTTTGAACCACTCAAAGCCATGGACAGTCCTAGTCTGAGAGGCCATTCAAGAGATATTGTGACCCCCCCCTCCTACTGTGGCCCCTTTTTGCTTCCAGAAAGTCTGTCTCCAGTTTTCTCTTTGGCAACAGATGCTTTTAGACAAGTGAGTTCTGAACACGATTCATCAAGGTTACAGATGACAGTGGGAGAAAATTCTTCTTGGGGGGGGGGGGTTATTCCTCATTCTGTAGACCAGACTCCTATTGTTTTGTCCGGTTCTTCATTACATGCTGTCTTAAAGAGTAACAGAACCAGTTCCTCCTTCCCAGGTGAACAAGACGTTTAATTCAAGGATGTTCTTTGTGCCAAACAAAGAAAATGCTTGGAGACCACTTCTCGATCTTTCTTTCCTAAACCTGTTTGTGACAGTGCCCAAATTCCAAAAGAAGTCACTTTAAAACCTGTCACCTCTTCTTCCTGTTTCAAGTTTCTTGGTAACACTAGACTTAAAATATGCTTTTCATCTCTTCCCTATTCATCCAAATTTCAAGCATTTCTTAAGGTTTTGTGTGTCTATATCACATTATCTATTCTCTAACTCGCTCTTTCGACTGTCAACTCTACCAAGAGTGTTTACAAAGTGTCTAGCTCCAGTTTTAGCTCATTACAGGCTACATGTTGTCCACATATTTCCATATTTGAGTGGCACGGTGGTGCAATGGTTAGCACTTTTGCCTCACAGCAAGAGGTTCTCCAGTTCGATTCTCGGCTGGGGTCCTTTCTGTGCAGAGTCTGCATGTCTTCCCTGCATTCACGAGGGATTCCTCTAGGTGTTCCAGTTTCCTCCCACATTCCAAAGATGTGTCTGGAGCATTTCTCTCCAGGCCTCCACTGAAAATGGATTCTGTCCCAGTCGGACTTTCCCGGTAAACAAATGTTAAATAAATATTTAGACGATTTGCTTATACTTGGTGTCTTTTTCAAAGTGTTAGGAATTTCTTTCCTGGGTGAGAGAATTCTTACACAAGCTGGGATTCCAAGAGAATGTTCAAAAGTCTTTCTTGACTCCTTCACACAGGATTATGTTCCTGGGATGTCAGCTAGACAACTCAGTTCAAAGAGGCTTTCTTCCAGGGGAAAAAAATAGATATATATGTAGATCTATTTCTAAGGTTTTTCCACTCAAACTTTTGTCACTGCAAAAGAATACTACAGGATTTTGAATCTCATGGCTTTTATAATTCTCATGATACCCCTGGCAAGACTCCATATGAAAAAGATAGTGTTATCTGAAGTCTGTCGGCTTCCAATAACAACACCCTTTGTCTTTTCTAATCCCAGTGTTGGGGTTTGTCAGAAGAGACATTTTTTGGTGGAGTCAACAGATATCTTTAAATATCGGTCTCCCCTTCTCCCTCCCTGTTCCAAAGCAATCAGTCACCATGGACACTTCCTGCTTTGCTTGGGGAGCAGTTTCAAGAGAGATAAGTGCAAGGTGTGTGGGACACCAAGGACAGATACAAGCACATAATTATCAAAGAGATGCTTGCCCTGATCAAGGCACTCAACTATCTGAATCATATTTGGTTCCTGAGACATCTTCAAGTTGCTATACACAATACCACAGTCATATGGTTCATCAACAAAACAGGGTGAAACCAGAACCTACCTCCTTTGCAGACTAGTCATGTTTGCTTGGAATTATAGGTTCACAGCACAGTCTCACTCTAGAGGCATCCTATAATCAGTCATAGCAAAATTGTGTGGCAGACAAGCTGAGCAGGACCAGAACAGTCCCTCACTTACAGACACTAGATTAAGGGGTCTTCCAAGATTTTATCCATCTGTGGGAGTTCCTCAAGTAGACAGACCCCTTTGCCTCCTCTCTGAACAATCAGTTGGCAAGATTCTGTTCCAGGGCTCCATGCAAGGAGGACTGAAAAACATATGCCATTTATTTTCCTTGGATAGGAATGTTCCTGTATTCTTTTTTACACTTTCCACTAATATTCAGGGTACTTATGAAGATTCAGAAGGAATCTCCCAAGACCATTGTGGTGACTCCCTTCTGGTGTAGGCAGCCATGTTTCTCCCTATTTTGGAAATGGCCAGGGGCAATTTAGCACAAGCTTCCTAACAGACTGGATCTACTTGCACAAGAACAGGGTTGTTTGATACACCCTGAGGCATCAATAAATTTCATTTGACTGCCTGGATGATAGTCTTGATTCCTTTTTGGCAGCTATTTTCTGAGGACATGCAGCAGGTACTAATGGATTCAAGAAAGACTGCTACTAGAAAATCGTAAATTGGCAAATGGAAAAAGTTTTCTAGTTGGTGCCAAAAATATAACCACCACCCTTTCAGAGCTAGCTCTTCTCTGGATTTACAATATTTTATGTGAGCTACTATCTTATGGCCTTTCTTATTACTCTGTCAAGGTTCATTTATTTGCCATTTCAGATTGTCTGCCCCATGGATCCTCCTCTTTCAATGCAATCTCTTGGCAAAATGTTTTTGAAAGGTGTTTTGCACAGTTTACTATCAAAATGAAGAATGACAGTTGTTTAATACATCAGAAAATATTTTTATATCAAAATGTCGAACTTCAGTTTTCCGACAAACACATTCAGCGTTGTTTGAAATAGCTGTCAGCTTTACATTTGTTGTTATGAGTTCATACTGTTCCAGTTCGAGATTGTGCAACTTTGAAAACTGTACTTTCCTTGAACTGACGTTCGATTAAAAACATTTCCAGCTTTTGATAGTAAACTGTTTTGCTCATTAGGCCTCCGGGTAAGCTGATGGCCCCTTCTTGGGATCTTAATTTTGTTTAGAGAAGCTAACACTTGCTCCATTTGAACCAGCTAACCTGGCTGACTTGAGGTTCTTAACATGGAAAACAGTTTTACTGATTTCTCTGACCTCTTCAAGAAGAGTATCTGTGTTGCAAGCTCTTATGGGGAGTCAACCCTATCTCATTTTCCACACCGTCAGGGTTTCTTTGAGAAGTAGCCCTTCTTTTAAGCATAAAGTGATATTCAAGTTTACTTTAAGCCTTATATCCATCTCCTCATTTTCTTTCTTGAACCTAAAAATGAGTGAGAAAAGATACTTCATACCTTGTATGCCCACAGACAACTCGAATGTTATCTTGACAGAACTACATCTTTCAGATCTTTGGATTAGTTGTGCATTTCTTGTGAGGGTAAGAAGGGGCAACCTGAGTCAAAGCTGACTATTTTCAAATGATTGTCTAAGGCTATTACCTTTTGTTATATTGACCATAGCAAAACTTTTCCAGGCAGGGTCAAGGCCCACTCTGCCTCAGCCTTGGATTCATTTATGTCTTTTTGGAAAGGGTTTCATTCTAGAAATATTTTAGAAGCGTCTACTTGGTCTCCTGCACATACTTTTACAAAACACTATAAGCTTTATTCCTTCTCTAGGTCCAGGTCCAGCCACGGTGTGGACATTTTATTTTTGTCGCCCCTAGCATTGTCCTTTCAGGGTTCAGCATCCTTCTCTCTGTTGGCAGTAAAGCTCTGAACTTGGCAACCAATCCTGGCTTTTAGTAAGCTGAAGCTGCCAGTTTGGGGGTGTGTAAGGTGCCCTGAAGCTTTGGAAGTTGGCTGGCTGTTATATTCTTGGCACGATATAATGGGTCTATATTAGATCAGCGAATGCTTAAAAAAGCGAATGCTGATTGATCGACGTTATTTGTTCGAAAGTGGAAAATATCGAAGCAGCAGAAACTCAATTTTTTTCCTAGGGAAAGAATCCGGTTGTCCGTTTCTGTTGCTTCGGTATTTTCAGTGTTATGGTGGGAAAGTTACCGGTCGGATTCAGGTAAGTGTGCGATTGTGTGGATGTGAGTGTTAGGGTGATTTAGGTGAGTTAGGGTTAGGGCTCGGGTTAGGTGTGTGTGCGATTGAGTGGACATGAGGGTTAGGGCAGATTTAAGTGAGTTAGGGTTAGGGAGCAGGTGAGGTGAGTGTGCGATAGTGACGGACCTTAGGGTTAGGGTTTGGGTTAAGGTAAGTAGGTAGTTAGTGGTGTGTGCATAGTTTAGTGTAGGGTTAGGTATCAGATTTTAGGTGTATGAGTGTGGATTTCTGTTTGTTTGGTGTGCTTGTGTTGTGTGTATGTGTTTTGAATCAGCGATTTTTTTCCCTGGGAAAAAAATCGCTGATCTGACAGTTTGCTTTCGCTTAAATTAGGTCAATCAATCAGCGTTCGCTTTTTTAAGCGTTCGCTGATATAATATAGACCCAATATAATCCATATAGCTAAGGCTGTACATATTTTTTTTAATTTCTCCAAGTCTTTTGGGTTTCTAATACCATGACAGGAATAGACCCCATTCCTAAGTCAAAGTATGATTAAAGTTCATGAAATTAGTATCGTTTCAATCTTTGATGTTAGCCAGAAATGCTCTTCGCAGCACCCGCAATGTGCCCAGTAATGACTCCTTCTGCAATTCATATGGCGTTACATGTATCCATAGTATATCTAAGTATGATTGTAAATTCTTTTTTGTACTTGTTTGAACTGACTAGTTGTCCATTAGTCAGTTCGGTATAAACCAACCCTGTCCATTAGTCTGGGCTGTTTTATTCCACAGTCCCAAACACTGCTGTTTTAATGGCAAAATGGTGTAGTACTGGTTGTGCAGCAATTGCCATCTGTCATTTTCTGGCATGCCTCATTGACATACTAGAGAGCTGTTACAAGTAATGCATGACTGCAACTTAAGGTATTCCCATATTGTTAACACCAACTCCTCTTTTAAGTTTTCTTGTCATTCTCTTTGCATTCTGGTAAGGCAGCAGCTACGCAGGCAACCATTCTTTGCATGACCTCTTTTCTCACTTCTTCCTCCATTTTCTCACAATTTCAAGTAAAGAGCAGCTCCACAATAATTGATCACACTACTAAATAATCAAGTTCACTGTAATTAATTAGTTTAACCTGTATAAAGTGCAACACACACACACACACACCATCAGAATGATTACCAAGCACAGTGAAATCTCCCCTCAACTGCTTGCTTAATATTAATGCTGGTATAACATGTTCTCTTGTTTGTGTAATATGCAAATTAATCTTCGAGCTTTTCTCCCTGGACCTCTTTTGGAAATGGTTATTGTTCACTACAACACATCCAGTTAGTAAATGCAAATTCATAATATAGCAGACTATTACTGCTTAATATTACTGTATTTTACTTCCTTAAAATAGAAGTCCAGGAAAAAGATGAACATTTTCCACAGACTAGTTAGGGGTGTCCTCTAACTTTTATCATTTGCTTTGTATTTAGAGCCATTGGCAAAGAAAATAAGGGACTCTGCGAGTTTGATATAATTGGTATGGCAATCAAGAAACGCTGGCTTTATTGGCAGATAATATTATTTTGTACTTGTAAATCCAGAAATGGACATCTCAGTGTTGTTGATCATTTTGATACAGTTTTAAGTCTTTTCAGGATATAAAATGAATGACAAAATAAAGTCTATAGTGGTAAATTATGTACCCACACATGAATTGGTTCAAAATTACCCATATTTATGGAGACGCACTAAGATAAAGTATTTAGGTCTACGGATTAAAAAGACTTCTGTTATGGCAGCTAAGGATATGTGGAAGAGTCTAAAAAGATAATACAAAAACTGAGAAATTGGAAGCTCTTGTTTATGTATAGAAAAATAAAAGCAGTGAAAATGTTTAGTCCCCTTAGTTTTATACACAGATCAGGCATATTTTTATCTACCAGAGGAGAGGTTGTGGACAATAATTAATAGAAGTGAAAGAATTTATCTGGGTGGGGAAGAGGGTGACAGATCCTTCCAATAGAACAAGGTGGTTTATGATTACCTGATTTGAGCAGTTATTTTAGAACAACACAGTTAAGTCTCACAACTCCAAGTGGATAGCAATGAAGATGATGTGTGTGTGTGTGGGTGGGTGGGGATTCAAGAAGTAAGGAAAGAATGGGATTTCGGATGCAGATCCAAAAAGAGAACAACAATAACCATGTAGAGTCTTACATTCGTAAAGTTTCAGAAAGTATTCCAAGAACTAGGTCAACACTGGAGTGGAGAAAGAAGATTTTGTCAGTAAGGATAATCACAAGTTGAGGTACAGAAAATAGGTAGGATGGATCTGGAATTTAATGGAGGAAAGCTGGCAAAGAAAACCAAGATATTGAGAGGAAATAACTAGAGAGCGAAAGGTAATAAGAGTGGGATGAGGCTAAGCAGAAGTTTGCACTGCAGGTAAAGATTGCCCTCCTTACCAAGGATTCGTATCAAAGTGTTAGGTAAAGAGAAAGTGATAGGGGAGTCCTAAGTGAAACACCAGCTCTAGTAGAGGTTTTTGTCGAGTTTAGAACAGAAACTGTTCTTAAAAGTGATAATTAGTAGGTCGTATAAAATATTGCACAATAAATATAAGAATCAGTCAGAGGAGGTTAGAAAAGATTGGGAAGAAACTAGAAAAGCAGTTTACAAAGGAACAATGAAAGGATGTGTGTATGTCTCTGAAGTATGCAACAAAGTCTAGAAGTTTAGGGACTTTTGCTTGGAAGTGTTTGCATAGGTATTTCTGTACGCAAGTATACTTCAAAGAATTTTTCCTCAGGTAGATGAGAAAGAGGTAACTGGAAATATGCTTTTTTGGGAGTGTGATGAGTTGGTAAATTTTTAAACTAAGCTGTAGAGTACTCTGTCAGACATATTGGGGGAAAAGATTGCTCTAACTAAGGAAATGATTCTTTTGAGCTGGGACACAGGATCTCAACTGCCTAGACATTGTAAGACCTAATTAAGTTTAATGCTATTGCCTCCCAATTACTGGAAAGAAATAAAAGAACTGGAAATTAGGTCTTTAGATAAGAGGAGGAGCAAATTACATATAAATAAATGGAATTTGTGGGAACAGTACATGCAGAATAGTGCTTAGGAGTGTTGAGATTTTATACCAAATACTGTATACAGGACTTGTTAGTATTTAGTATGATTCTACACAGAATTTTGTTTTGCAGGTAGAATTATTCATGCT
>NC_056737.1:75375706-75470706 GCF_019279795.1 Protopterus annectens | reverse complement strand
CCACAAACTCTTATATACACGAAATTTAACTAACTTTAACCCCTCCACCTTCTCAGACTCCCTCAAAAACACCAACTGGAATCCACTAAAAACTCTACCCTTAGACGAAGCCGTTGATCTCTTCAACTCCAAATTCCTTACTGTCCTAAACTCCCTAGCTCCAATACGAACAAAAAGAGTTAAAGCCAAGACTGCTCCTTGGCTAACTAAAGAAACCAAAAAAATCATGCAACAAAGAGATGAATCTTGGAAAAACTATCTACATCATAAACAACCGGAAGTCCTACTTAAATACAAACAGCTACGAAACCTAGCCAAAAAACAGGTCATAATAGATAAAAAGTCCTACTACAACCATCTACAAATAAATCACGCAAAAAACCCTAAACAGTTCTGGAATTCCATTAACCCCCTCCTTAACCCTGGTACAACTAACAACCCCTGCCCAGACACAAGCAAATCTGACCAAGACATTGCCAAACTGTTCAATACCTTCTTCACCTCTTCTATTGCTGAACTAACCAAAACCTTCCCCAACAACACTTCACCCCCCCCCTGCCCAAGTTTCCCATGCCTCAACCCCTTTAACTCCTATCTTTGAATTTAAACCCGTATCTACCTTCCTTATAAAAAAAACTTCTCTCCAAACTTAAACCTTGCACCAGTGCCCCTGACAATATACCCCTCCTCCTTCTTAAAAACAGCCTCTGACAGAATTGCACTCCCTATCAGCATCCTGATAAATAGATCAATGCTCGAGTCCTATGTACCCAAACTATGGCGCTCTGCTTTTATTCTTCCACTCCACAAAGGAGGCAAAAACTGCAGCTTCTCCAACTTCCGCCCCATAGCCATCCTCTCACCCATCTCCAAAATTCTTGAAAAATGCATTCACCTACAGCTCATGCCATTCCTTACCAAACACCAGCTGCTCTCTCCTACCCAACACGGCTTCCACCCTGGACATAATACCAACACAGCCCTTCTCTCCTTTTTACACTCTGTCAACTCAGCTCGAGACTCAGGCAATTTAGTTTCATCTGTTCTATTAGACTTATCTAAAGCTTTCAATACCATCTCCCACTCTCATCTACTAAATCATCTATCTAACCTCAACATCTCCCCAAAAACTCTATCCTGGTTTTCCAGCTACCTCTCAGACAGGTCCCAAGCCATGAAATGGGGCCAAGCCTCCTCCATCTTCTTTCCCACCCCCATAGGAGTTCCCCAAGGGTCCATACTTGGCCCTCTGCTATTTAACATATTTATTAATGATTTCCATAAAGCCATTCCCAATACCAGAATTGTTCAATACGCTGACGACCCAACTCTGATCTGCCATGCCTCCAACCTTACAGATCTCAAGTCTCTAACTCAAACCGCCTTCTCAACCACTGAAAAATGGATGCACCAAAACCACCTCTCACTTAACACTAAAAAAAGTAAGATTCTTCTATTTACTCACTCAAAATCCACCTCCACCCCCACAGAAAAAAAACTTATTCAAAATTACTAGCCTAAACAACTCCATCATTGACATCGTTCCCTCCGCCAAACTCCTTGGGGCCACCATCGATAAACACTTAAAATTCAATACCCACATCCACCTTAACATCCAGAAACCCCACATAAAACTCGGCCTATTATACAGAAACAATCAATTCCTCTCCCCCTCTACTAGACAGACCTTGGCCACTACATATCTCCTCCCATCTCTTCTGTATGGGGCTCCTCTGCTTACTAATCTATCCTCCACCCTAACCTCTAAACTGGAAGTTTGCTACAATAAAATCTCCAAATTCGCCACCAAGGCAAATTCCCACTCTCATCACTGCACCTCCTTACAAACTTTAAATTGGCTTGAACTCTAGACTACCTCCAAATTGCCTCTGCCCACAAACTAATATTCCAACCTACAAACTGTCCTGCACTATCCAATATTCTTCAACAATATATCCCCCCAGACCACTTAGATCTTCTCACCAAAACTTTATTCCACCCACAAACTCAAGCACCCAGCTGGTCAGCTTCTACTCTCCTTTTCCATAGCTAAAAAATGGAACACCCTGCCCTCTACTTTGAGGACATGCAACAACCTACACTCCTTCAAAACTTAACTTCATGGCTACCTACTAACTCAAAGAAAATGTATTTGCACTCTTCACTCTTTACCTCCCAAGCTCTCATCTTCCTTCTCTCCTGGCTAAACTTCATACCTTACTAATTTCCCCTTCGTCCTGTATTGTTAATGCAACAATTATATTTACTCCCAACCTTATACTTAATGCCACTCATCCTCCAGGAGAATACTCATTTTTTATTTCCTAGTCACTTAACTATGAATGACCTCAATATTGACTGCTTTTACCAGAAGTCTGTGGAATTTCCTTATTTTTTGACTGGAAAAAAAATGTTTTTCTTTGTATTTTATTTGTTATATTTCTTGTATTATTTGTATTTTATCTTGTATTATTTGTATTTTTATTTTTATTTGTATTTACATTGGAATGTAACATTGTACTGTGGAGCTTTTCTCCCCGGGCCTCCACTGAAAATGGGCTCTCAGGCCCAGTGGACCTCCCCGGTCACCAACTGTAATAAATAAATAATAAATAAATAATGCCTTCCACACATTTAGACCACCTACTACACAAGAATGGACAAGAGGTGGCGGTGTATCAATCTACATAAAAGTAAGCTCGCCACAAGCTTGGTCAAACACTATGACACACTTCAGCTACACCATGTCCAACTAACTGTAGATAAAGTCCCATACTATATCCTTGCTAGCTATAGTTCCCCGTCTATGACCAAGAATAACCATAATATGTATGTGAAGTGTGTGTGTACTGGAGTCCTTCACATCTCAGCTGACACCATATTCATCAGTGTCTTCAATTATCCCACCATAAATTGGGATACATACATAACAACTAACATGCAGGCTCAAAGATTCTTGAATTTTATCAATGCAAACACCCTGGAACAATTAGTCTGCACACCTACTAGGGGTGCAAATGTCCTGGATCTGGTTCTCACAAATATGAGGGAATGCTACACCCCCACCTTGTGAAATGTCCACACTAGTCACATCAGATCACTAAGCAGTTACCCCTGAAATAAATATAAATGCTGAACTCCCAGCAAACCCCAGAACCTTTAAGTACTTTTCTAAGGTTAACTACGTCATATTAAGTGATAAATGTAGCTATATTCCAAGCTCTGCCAAACACATAGCACATGGTAGCCTATGTAGAAGTCTTTACAGAAACCATGTACAAGCATGTAAATAGCTGCATAGAAACAGCAGTACTAAATCAAAATAAACTTAGGATAAACTCCAAAAACTAGCCTCCTTGGTAGACCCCCAGTATTATTCATTTATTTATTTTCTGGGGTGGAGTACTGATCTCCATAGACCATTTTCAGACTCAGCCTGGGAGTGGTGTCTAGTTAAATGACTTACTCAGAGTTACACAGTTAGGAAATGGAGGCTGAGGAAATCGAACCTTGCATCATGGTTTTACAACAAAAGAAAGAAAATCATATCCAAAAATTGGAAGAGCTATGCCCAAAAGACAAAAAAAAAATCTCCCTCTTCAGTCTCAACAAGCAACTGAGGGGACTAATCAAGTCCACCAAAGCCAATTTTGAAGCAAACGTAGCTTCTCAGGCTAAGGATAACCATAAGGCATTTTTCAGTTATGTACGTAACCCTAAGGGGAACACCCATCAGTGTGCTAGACTAATAGTAAATGGAATTTTCTATACCAAATGAGAGGATATGGCAAATTTGCTGGCCGATAAATTTAGCTCCAGTTTTCATTGCCCCCAGTCCTCCCACTCCCAGGAAATATCCTGTACCATTTCTTCCCCAGGTATTACTAAAGAACAGGCCCTCACTGTTCCTCCAGAGATAAAACAGTGCATCATTGGGTCCTGATAATATCCCAGGATGCCTTCTAAATAGCAAATAGGTTGAAACATGACCTGTCAGGCCCACCTGATGGGCTTCATCCCTAGGGAATGGAGGACTGCAGTGGTCATCCCTCTACCTAAAGGCAGACAAACAGATCCAGGGAACTATAGACCCCTGTTTGACTAGTCTTGTATGCAAGGCCATGGAAAGAATTACGGACTCAATAAAGATATAGGAAATCTTCGAACACTGGACCCATCCCAGTTTGGTTTTGTCATGGACAAGTCAGGTTGCTAAACTTTGTGGAAAATCAGTAGAGCCATGCACAATGGCAAAATGATGCATACTGCCTACCTTGACCTGGCAAAAACATTTGACACAGTATCTCACTTAGGTATTATAGACTAACTCATAAATTTGGGCATAAATCCCTCTCTCACCAGATTGATAGCCAAATGTCTCACAGGTAGGATGTACAAATTTAGGTGGGGCAATACTCTTTGACCAAGAGGCTTGTTACTAGTGGTGTCCAACAGGGCTCGATACTGGGACCTTTCCTGTGTGAAATATACTTCTCTGAAGTCAAGGCACGTATAGAGTACCTTTATCTGACCAGATTTGCCGACAGATGCAAGCTGGGTGCACTGATTGAATCTCTGTCAAAGTTGTAGACATCCTACAGACGTAGATAATTGTGCCAGGACCATGGCCTAAAACTCAATGCAAAAACATGCATAATTATACCCTTTGAGAAGATGACTCTCCTGCAAATTAGAACATTGTTAACACTTACTTTAGATTAGACTTATTGGTAAGGACCTTGGGTACTCAAGTTCATAGTTTCATAGGTGTTTACTTGCCTAATGACCACACAGGCCTTTTTATGCCTAACCATGCATCCTAAATCTCTGACAAGTTCTGGTACCCTTGATAAATGTAAGCAGGGTTGTGGGAGGTGAAACATTTACAAGCAGGGGCCTGGGAGATGAACCATTTACTGGCTGCCTGTATTCATTATAGACAAGGGTGCTAAACCAGGGATGAATTTCCTGTTCCCCATCCAGCTGTCCAAGCTGCACTTAAATTGAGTTAGATTTGACTTAGGAAATATCATCAAATATAACTCCCCCCTACTGTCACTAGGGAACAGGTCCTTAATGTTTTCTCTAAGACCAAGAACATTGCATCATTGGGCCCAGACAGTATCCCAGAATGCCTTCTAAATAGCATGAAACATGACAGTAGGGCCTCTTGAATTATTATTTAACTGTAGCCTCCAATCAGGCTTCGTGCTTCATGAATAGAGAAAGGCAACAGTCACAAAGCTGGGTCATTATATGTATAGCCATGGAACGAATTATCATTGAGATGATCAACAGAGATATAGTAAAGCTCCAGACACTGGACCCAACCCAGTTTTGTTTCGTCAAGGGCAGATCATGCCTACTTAACCTGGTGGACGTCTTTGAGAAGCTCACTAAAGCAATGGATGAGGGCAAAATCATTCACATTGCCTGCCTTGACCTGGCCAGAGTATTTGACATAATACCCCACTTGGGCATTGTTGACAAACTCATGAGGTTCGGTACAAACCCGTCTGTCACCAGGTAGATAGCCAACTGTCTCACAGACAGGACCCAGGAATTTTAGAATTGGGGAGTCCACCTCTACAAAGAGGCCAGTCACAAGTTGGAGTCCCTCAGGGATCAGTCCTTGGACTGCTCCTTTTTGGCATTTACTTCTCAGACGTCAAGGCCAATGTCAGTGGTCTCTGGCTGACTAAATTTTCAGATGGTTGCAAATTAGGAGCTGTCATTGAATCTCACATTAACACATGTGTTTTCCAGGAGGGGCTGACACAGGTAAACAACTGATGTCAGAGCCATGGGCTAAAACTAAATGTCAAGAAATGAGTAATAGTATGTTTTGGGAAGTCATCCATCCCTGGTAACTATCATATTGCAATACACCACTTAGAGTTGACCCAAGAGTCAGGGACGTAGGGACACATGTAAATAGTAATCTAGCCTTTGACCATCACGTGTCTACAGTGGTCAGGAAATCATTCTATGTTGCGCAACTTATAAACAAAGGTATGGCATCTAAGTCCAAGGAAATCATTGTTCCACTGTATTCGGCATTCATCAGACTATCATTGAGTACAATGCCCCCTTCGGTATGTACCTAAGCAGGCATATCCAACAGTTGGAATGCCCACAGAGGTTCCTCACTAAAATAATACAGGGCGTAAGTAAAATGTCCTATGCAGACTGCCTCAAGGTCCCATCCCTGTTTTCTGTCTCCTACAGGCTTTTGAGGGGAGATCTATGCCTGGCATACAGGGCATTGTCGGACCCCACTCTGATGGACCTCCTGCATATCCACAAAACAAACAGCACCAGAATTACCCATTCTAAAGACTTAAACCTTGCCCGTGATATAAATAGGACCTGCTGGAGAGATAGGTATGTATCCCAGAGACTACCCCATCTATGGAACAGGCTCCCCATCCATGTGAAGCAGAGTTCCTCCCTAACCCAATTCAAGTGCAACTTGGACAATTGGATGGAAAACTGGAAATTCATCCCTGGTTTGGCACCTATGTCTCTAATGGACACAGATAACCTGTTAAATGGTTAATCTTCCAGTCCCATGCTTACACTTATCAAGGGTATCAGAACTTGTCAGAGATTTGGGATGCATGGCTAGGATTCAAAAGGCCCTTGTGTCCGTTAGCCTAGAAACATCTATGAACACCTTTGGGCCTATGAGAGGAGCCCTGCTTCACATGGATGGGGAGCCTGGGTTAACGTACTAAGAGCTGCAGTATGCACTAAGCAGTTAGATATGAAAGGGGATAACTTAAGCTTTAGCTATCTAAGTGGAGAGCCACTAATTTTAAAAGAACAAGATAGATTGGAAGGGGGTGGGCATTTTATATTCTGGTTTTGTGGAATACAGTGGAATGGCCAATACATTTAAATAGTTGAAGGGGAGTGATTTCACAGAATGATAATTTTGTGCTTACTCACAATAACCATTGAAAGAGGAGAGGGAAGGAGATATGTGGTCAAATTAACATAAGTGGCAGGCAAGAAGAAGGAAGTTTGAGTTTAGAAACACAACAGCACCAGGGTCGGAGGCTGGGAAAAAAAACTTAATTTCTGCATGACTCACAAGTGACATGGCTGTGGTCTCTTTCCTAGTTTAAATATGCAGTTAAAAGCAGAATACAAGTAAAACACAGTGTAAAGAAAACAAATCATAATATACTTTATTGCCTTCTTTCTGTTTTGTAATACAAAATACAACACAGCAAAAGCAAACTAATCTTTCCCTCACAGCAAGTTGTGGCAGATTCTGGGTGAGCTTGAATTGTTTTATTTACCCCTTAAATAGGTTTATTTCCTATCTCTGCCTTTAACCTTAATTAACCTGTTCTAATTTCAGTGTGACTCACAAGCGAGACAGCTGTGGTCTCTTTCCAAGTTTAAATATGAAGTGTCTGTGTGAGCTTTTCCATTAAAGGTTGACAGTAAGCTGAACTTTGATCACCATGTCTCCATGGTAGTGAAAAAATCCTTATACATGGCACATCTTATAAGTAAGGGCATGGCATCCAGATCTAAGGAGATCATAGTACCACTATACTAATCCCTCATTAGACCAATAATCAAGTACAATACACCCATCAACATGTACCTGACTAAACATGTCTAACAGCTGGAGCAGCCACAGAAGTTGCTCACTAAAAGAATACAGGGTGTAAATTGATATGACCTATAAGGACCACCTCAAAGCTCCATCCCTGTACTATGTCTCCTACAGACTACTGAAGGGCAGTCTGCCTTACGTGCAAGGCATTCTCCAAAACAGCCATGATGGATCTGCTGTACATTTGCAAAACAAACAGCAGTAGTATTACCAGATCTAAGGCTCTAAACCTTGTCTGTGACCTAAACATAACCTATTGGAAGGATAGGTATATGTCTCTGAGATTATCCTTTCTCTGGAACAGACTCCTGACTTATGTGAAACAGAGCCCTTCCCTAAGCCTATTCAAACACAGTTGGATGGAAAATTGCAAATTCACTCCTGGTTGTCACCTGTGGCCTTTATGGACAGCCGCTGTTTGCAGATGCCCTAAGACACGGGCATATGCCAAAGCTATTGTGCATTGATAATTGGGAAAACTGGGACATGAGTGGCTAGGCTTTAAAGGCTATAGGGCCATTGGCCTAGTAACCTCCTATGAAGTTTTGGCATGCAGAAGTTGGTGTGAGTATCAGTGTTTCTGCACATCAGTAGACATATACACCTTTTACCAAACCAGAAATTTGAATCCAAATATTTAAACATAACAGTTTACCACAGCCCATGCTCTATATCTGCATTCTACTCATTAATAAAAAAATGTGCAAACTACCGGAGAGCAGTCCTTCAATGTAAGCACTTTCATCCAAGATACCAGGACTTCATTTGACTGAACAGTCACTTGACTTTAATAACCAATCACAGACTCATTTAAAATTCCCAGACTCCTTATAAAAAATTTGCTCACCTTAACATTCTCTTGTGTTACTGAAGCTTACTACTTATCACCTCATTTAAACTAGGGTACAAATGTGCCCCAAATTCCATTTACCATTGCATTTTCTTTTTGTTAAACACTGTGTCCAAATCTCTCCCTTTCCTAATCTAACACCTTCCAGAATGTAAAATTTGAATTTGCTTTTCCTGTCACGCTTAAATAAATGTAGAGAAAGAGCATTGTAACCATTTTTTGTTGTGACCACATACATATGATCAGTATTTCCTGCATACAAATTGAATATCCATCACACTTGGGTATACTTATGAATTATAAATATGATTTCATTTACCTGTCATTAGCTTTATGCACTTTTTTTGGTCCTATTATGCGTGTGTTGCCAGTGTTCATCATGTAATACATGATCCATGCGCAAAAGTAACTATGTTATATAGTCCTATCTCGCCTTTATTCTTCATATGTGGGTTCGGAGCTGACGATCGGCTCCGACTCTGCCTATATACTAGCTTGAAAGTCTTTGATTGGCTGGGCTAAGATGGTATCCCACAGTACATTGCTCCACATCCCCAGATCTCGTTTGCAGCTTGTAGAGCTCGGACGTGGTCTCGACTTGGCTTGGCTAAGTATTTCTTTAGAAACTTCTATTGAAGAAATTTTTCGAATTCCTTGTATTTTATAAGATAGAGTTGTGATAGCGCTTTGTTGGCATTGCTGTGTTGTTTCGAGTGTGCTTGTGTGATTTTTGTAGTATCCCCTTTAACCCTCGGGCTAGGCCCGTTTAAGTTAGAGGACCTAGTCCTCTCTTTGTGGTTGTTTTTTCTGGCTTTTTACTGTTTCCTTGTGCTGAGACTGTTTTTACTTGGAGGTCTCTCTGTCGTTGTGTTTATCGGTGACTGTGTGTTTGTGCTTGGTGCTTGTTTCCCGCCTTTTCGCTGACTGGCTTTTGGTTATTATGTCTAAAGAGCAAAAAGAACATAAGCCCTCTGGCTTTACAAAGTGTTCTAAATGTTCATACAAAATGTCTATCACAGACGGACACTCCGTCTGTGTTTATTGTCTTGGAGCCATCCACCTTCAGGAGTCATGCAGTTTCTGCCACTCCTTTAGTCCTCGGGTGCTCCAAGAAAGGAAAAATAAGTTGATTCTAAAGGGTCTGCTTAAACCATCGTTTGAGGAGAAGTTAGCTTCGGCTCCCAGCTCCGAGTCGAAGTCTAAGTCATCTAGATCCAAAAAGAGGTCGCCGGCTCCATCTCTGGTCTCAGAGCTGCCCTCTAAAATTTTGGTAGTGGAATCTGCTTCCTCGGCTCCACTGATCTCGGAGCCGCAGGAAGTCACTGTTTCGATCGAATCCTCGACCGCTCCGATAATTTTGGAACCGATTCGGAGCCGGTCTCCAAGTTTAAGACAAGCTCCTCCAGAGAGGAGGTCTGCTTCTCCATCGATTTCCTCCAAATCCTCCAGGCTTTCAGATTTGGATGTGGATAGGGTGGTGCAGCGGCTCCTACAATCGCCAGTGTTGGCAAAACTCTTCTCGGCTCCGACACAGTCGGCTCCGGAGCCAGCCCTGGTGGTTGTACCTGCTATTCCTCCTCCGAGCACATCGTTGCCTTCGGAGCCGGTAAGCTCTGCTTCAAGGGACGTTCCTGTGTCGGCTCCGATTCCCCAACTGGGATTGTCGGTACCGGCATCGGCTACGACCCTGTTGGCTCCATCCACAGGGTTCGGGACTCGAGTTTCTTCTGTTGGCACCAAGGGGGATGGCTCGGAGCATAGGTCAGTGCCGAGCCTTCCACTTGGTGCATCGGCAGCGGGGACTCTGGCCCCGGTCATGGCCTTCGAGGGCGGTCGGTCCTCAGATTCAGGAGGTCCCACCTTTGAGGCGATGCTGAGCACGCTGGCTGGATCAGCTACCTCCCTCGGATCGGTCCTTCCGTTCCCTACTACACTGGCGAGAGCTTCTGACACCCCGCTATCCTTGGACAGCAGGGTGCAAGGGCCTAAGGACACCCCCATGAGCGGTCCACTTCTTTCTGAGGAGCCCTCAGACTCTGCACCTGAGGAACTCCCCAGGAAGAAATCTTGTAAGAGGAAGCATATAGACTCCCAAGACGAGTCCCTCACTTCAGATACTGACCTCGAGGAGTTGGAGGGGTCCCCAAAGTCTTCCTCTGAGGATGTTTTGTTCTCCAAGATCCTGAAGATCTTGAAACAAAGAGGAGGCTGGCCTTCCAAAACCCCCTCCGAGGAGGAGTCAGTATTCCTTAAGGCCTTTGGTGCCCAGCCTTCCACCTTCTGGGTATCCCCACATTTTGACAAACTCCTAGACCTTATTTGTCTAAGGGTGTGGGAGACTCCTGACTCCGTGGAGCCTGTCCCACGACGGCCTAACAAATTCTTGTCTGCCGCCCAGGGAAAGGACTTTTTGACAAAGGGAACCCCAGTAGATGCTATGGTGGTGGCGGCCGCCACACAGAAGGAAGTTGCTGAGTCTTCCTCTACGGTCCATCCTCCGAACAAGGAGTCCAGGATGATGGATCGGTACGGGAAGCGTACCTTTTCCTCAGCCACCTTTACCCTGCGGTTGCTGAATTACTTGACTCATTTCACGCGGCTCCAAAGAGATCTCCTTAAGGAGTTAAGAGATACTCTCAGGTGTAATGTACCTGAGACGGCGGCTCAAGCAGTCAATGCTCAGCTTTCCACCCTTAACTCCATTGCGAACTCGTCCATGCGATTGATTTCGTATGCGGCCGAGGGAGTGAGCAGGGCAGCTAGTTCAGGGGTGGCCCTCAGGAGGCAAGCCTGGCTACGCCTGTGTCACTTTGCAGAGGCCTTTAAGTCTTCCTTTTACGGATGCCCCCTTCGATGGTTCCTCCTTCTTTGGGACCAAGGTAAAAGATACACTCACTAGGTGCGAACAAGAGGGTAAGACCTTGTCTGCCGTGGGAGTCCGTTTTTCCCTACCGTCGAGACCTTATCCCAAGGCTCAGCAGGGGGGGGGGAGATGTGGTTCAGAAAATCACAAAGGTCATTTCCTACCGCACAAGGTGAGACCCACCCTCGAGGCAGAGGAGAGGGGCACATTCTGGAAGATGCCGCCTCAGAGGCAGAGGGGGCCCCCGCAACTCGGGGGACCGTGATTCCTTCCGTGGTTCCCCATACTCTCACTCTTGAGGGTGTGCCTGGCTGTGCTTCTCCGGAGCCAGTCGGGGGTCGGATTTCCCATTATCCGGAAGCCTGGGCAAAAATAACCCAGGACCGATGGGTTTTAGGGATAATCGCCGGAGGTTTCACCATTCCATTTCACTCCATCCCTCCTACCCCCAAAAAGATCCCAAACGCCTCACCCAGTCAAAGGGGTCAGGCAGCATCAGAGGTTTCTCAGCTGCTAGAAAAAGGAGTCATCCAACCAGTCCCCGCAGACCAGATCAGATTAGGGACTTACTCAAGATTCTTTTTGGTGCCGAAAAGAACGGAGGACCTGAGACCCATTCTGGATCTCAGCTGACTCAATCATTATGTACACAAGTCCAGATTCCGGATGGTCACACTGCAATCGATTCTCCCATTATTGGGAAAGGAAGTATGGATGTGCTCCATCGACCTGAAGGATGCTTATTACCACATAAAGATGGACGAGGCATCCTGGTGTCATCAACACTTCCAGCTGGGAGCCAGGCACTTCCAGTTTCGAGCCCTGCCCTTTGGTCTCACCACAGCCCCCAGGGTGTTCACCAAATGCATGGCAGTGGTGACGGCTCACTTGAGGCGTCTAGGATTCCAGGTGTTTCCTTACCTGGACGACTGGCTCCTAGCCGCCCCCACCAAGCATCTATTTTGTCAAAACAGAGACTCTACCATCAATCTTTGTCATCAGCTAGGCATCACAATAAACTAGAAAAAATCTGCCTTGCTACCCTCACAGTGTGTCTTATTTATAGGAACAGAGTTGGACACCATTTGGATGAGAGCGTTTCTGCCTATGGAAAGGATCACAAGGTTACAACGGCAGGTTCAAATGTTGATGTCTCTGACACGCATGAAGGCAAGGCTAGTGCTGCAACTGCTAGGGACGATGGCATCCACTATTATGACGGTACCATTGGCGAGGCTGCATATGTGGATATTACAGTGGCTCCTGTTCACCCAGTGGTCTTTTCAGAGTTTGCCTCTATCCCATCCCATCTTAATCACAGACAAATGCAGACAGGACCTCAGTTGGTGGCTGTGCACCAACAATCTAGTAGCAGGGAAACCGTTTACTTCTCCCAATCCGGTAGCCACAGTGACCACGGACGCCTCCCGGATAGGGTGGGGGGGCATTATCTCGGCAGGTTGGTCCAAGGTACATGGCAGGAACATGAGATAAACTTGCACATAAATGTCCTGGAGATGAGAGCAGTGCTCCTAGCATTGCAGGCACTACAAGAAGTCCTACCATCCGGGACTATTGCGATACACTTGGACAACATGCCGGTAGTGTGGTATCTCAACAAACAAGGGGGAACCCGATCGTACCCACTATGCAGGGAGGCCATGAGAGTGTGGAATTGGGCGATAGCTTCCCAAAGGACCTTGATGGCAATGCACATCCCGGGGAAAACCAGTGTGATCGCAGACAAGTTAAGCAAGGCGATCCTCATGCCTTACGAATGATCCCGGAACCGCCAGGTGGCGGACAGCATATTCAACAAATGGGGTCAGCCTTGCTGCGACCTGTTTGCCAGCCCTCTCAGTGCAAAATGCCACGCATACTTCTCACTGATACCCCCACTGGGGGGATATCCAAGGGACGCTCTGGCGCACAATTGGCCCTCGGGTCTACTGTATGCTTTCCCTCCGTTTCCCGTTATCTCGAGGGTGATCCAGAAAGCACTATCCCTGGGAAGCAGGTTGTTTCTAATCGCTCCACACTGGCCTCGACAAGTATGGTTCCCTTTTCTCCAACAGTTCGCCGTGGAGCCTCCATGGACTCTGGACTCTCGTCCGGTCATATGTCGGGACAGCTCCACTCTTCCCTGGAGACCCTCCGGCTGACCGCCTGGCTACTCCACTTCCGTCCGTAGTCAGGTATCATGATTTCTCTCCAGATGTAGTCCATATCCTCTCATCCTCTCACAAACCATCCACTAGGAAGATTTACTCCAGTAAGTGGAAAAGGTTTTCCATATGGGCACAGTCTAAGGATATTGACCCCTACACGGCTCCCATTGACTCCGTGTTGGAATTCTTGTCTCAATTATTCTACCAAGGGTCAGCCCCAGCCACCATAAAAGTTCAGCTAGCGGCTATCTCTAATTATCACATGGCGTATGAACCCAGCTTGATGGCTCCCAGACTGTGTAAAGCCTTCATGAAAGGCACACTCCTCCTTCGCCCCCCTGTAGCTCAACCGGCTATGCCTTGGGACCTTAATTTTGTCCTGCAGGCTCTTACTCTTCCACCCTTCGAGCCTGCGACTTCTTGTGACTTGAAACTCCTGACATGGAAATCAGCTTTCCTGATAGCCATTTCTTCTGCCAAAAGGGTATCAGAACTTCAGGGTTTGTCAATCAAGCCCCCTTATCTTATTTTCCATAAAGACAGGGTCTCTCTCAGGCCGAATCCGACCTTTCTTCCAAAAGTAGTGTCATTATCTAATATTAGTCAGTCCATCGAACTACCAGTATTCTTTCCCAATTTCTCTGACAAGGCAGAGTATCAGTTTCATACGTTGGACATTCATAGGCAACTACGCTTTTACTTACACAGAACTAAGGAATGGAGGAAGTCAGATCAGCTCTTCATTTTGTTTTCGGACAATCGCTTACAGTCTGCGATTTCCAGTGTCACCATTTCTAGATGGATAGCTGGTTGCATCTCCTTTGTTTACCAGGCAGGAGGTAAGAATATACCCTTTCCAGTCAGAGCACATTCTACGAGAGCAGTGTCTACTTCTATGGCCTTCCAGGCCAGGCTATCCATGGATGATATATGCGCAGCCGCAATATGGGCTTCTCCTCATACTTTTGTGTTTCATTACAAACTGGATGTGGTGTCCAGGGGCAGGTCTTCTTTTGGCTCCACAGTGCTCAGGAGTATCTTCCATTGAGCCACCCAGGGTATAGGTGCTAGGGACGCTGTCCCACATATGAAGAATAAAGGCGAGATAGGACTACATAACATCAATTAGTTATGTACTTACCATAACGCTAGATGTATGTAGTCCATCTCGCCATATATTCTTCATTACCCACCTGCCGTCCCCCACGCCTGGAGAATTTGGAGGATTTCCTTTATAACCCCTGTCTTTAGTCCCTTTAGACAACTTGTTGGTCCTTGTTTATCTTGACTGTGGATGTGTGTGGCTTGGACATATTGTTTTTGTTAGCAAACTAGATCTGGGGATGTGGAACAATGTACTGTGGGATACCATCTTAGCCCAGCCAATCAAAGACTATCGAGCTAGTATATAGGCTGAGTCGGAGCCGATTGTCGGCTCCGAACCCACATATGAAGAATATATGGCGAGATGGACTACATACATGTAGCGTTATGGTAAGTACATAACTAATTGTTTTGTTTATTTGTACTAATCTCACTAGTAAAGAGGCACTCCAGCATATTTTGTTTAAATTCAACACCTTTCTGTAAATTGTTTGCCTTCAGAATTTTCCAGTTATTTGCTACCACCCTTATTAATTTGATCTAAAGGCTGTCCGCTGAATAATCTTAAGTCATTCTTCACATAGAATCACCCTTATTTACCAAATCCCTGTTTTCACTACCTAGTGTTCTGTCCTCAGCAGTGGGGCTTAAATCTAATTGACCTCTTCTCTCTTACTTCCATATCAGTCTCATTTTTTTTCATTTTGTGATTGATGTATTTTCATTTTTGATATTAGTGAGTATTGATGTGAAGAAATTGATGTAATGAGTATCAGTATTTCTGCACATCTGTGAACGATAATGCAGTCATATACGTTTGTGTGTATAGGTCTGACACAGCTCCAGGCCCTGAGGCAGTTTATCCAGCACAGTTTGAAATGCAGAATAGTGGACAAACAGAATTTAATTCTTGCTCCCTTGGCTGGTTCCTAAAATGGCAATTATTTTAGGCTTGTTGCACTTCTTAAAAGTATTTTTAAAGGTATCACAGGTAATTTTAGTAAACATATTTTAAAGGTTTTATATTTGTTGTAAACCTTTGTACAATTTTTTTGAATTTTGTTCCCATGTGGGAGGGTCTGTAGGAAAGAAGAAAGTGCCCTGATGGCTCACCCTAGAGAAGGATGGGCTAAGCAAGGTGCTATAACACTGTAGCTGGTCATATTCTCTCACCTATATTGTGCCCTGGCATGCTGATACTATTCACCATGTGTGCAGGGGGCCAGGAAGTACAACTTAAGGGAGTGGCCATCTGAACATAGCCTCCATCCCTGTTTGGCTTCCCTATTTACCTCTGCCTGGCAGTCTTGCTCTGAACCTAGGCCTTCACCAGAGTTCATTGGAAGATCTGACCGGCATGCCTCCTCCTCACATGCTTGCTGAATTAGCACTGTCAGGTGTCTATGCCACTAATCTAACTTGTCACCTGGGTCATTATCAGGGTTTTATCCTTCTACCCTACAGAGCTGGCACTTGCTGGACTCTTAGTAAAAACAGTGTAAACATAGCTGCCAAAGTCGTGCATACTCACAACATGTTTCTACAGTTTGCAGCTTTAGTAGTTGGAAATTTGTGTATTGAATGTTATTGAGGTTTGTACATGCTATGGTGCAGCTGCATCCCAGGTGACTGTTTTTTTTTTTTTTTCTGTCTTTAGGTTGCAGTCAACATTGGTACAGGGCAGTCAGGTGGTCTGGCTGTGAAAATCCACAACATTCTTTACCCTTACCGTTTCACCAAGGAAATGATTCATACAATGAAGGTAAGACAACTACACTACCTTATACTGATGTGCTATCTGTAAAATGTTGGTTAAGTGCACTATTTCTGCAATTTCACAGTGTAACTTAGTCTGGCATCATTTTTTCAGCAAAACCCATAATCAGTGTTTGATAGAAGTTGTGTATCAGGGGTGTCTGCAGTGTTCATACAAAATTTGGACAAGTCACAGTTCAAATGCATCTGTCAGAAGAAGAGCTTGCAGTTACAATTGGCTTTTTATCAGGGTCTACAGATATGGCTAAGTGCATGTTTGCAGTCAGAATGCTAAATTAAATGTGATTTGCCAAAAGAGAGATGTGTTTTAAAAAATGAATGCCAAGTTGTTTAAAGACATCATCTTACTGCAGGTATGTAGTAGTCCTTAGACTGCAATCTGGCATCTCAATTTGAATTCATTAGCGGCTTTGCTTATATTGAGTTTTTGCCCTTGCCTTTGTATATACAAATGCTTCTTAAGTTTTCATAGGTTGACAGCATTGTGCTTTGAAAAATGTAGATGCTATCAAAAGAAAAACAACACAGATTCAATATGAACTCTGTTTTAAAGGATTCTGTTTATTTAATATACCAAAGGGTCAATATTTGCATACACACCTGCCATCATAATCACAATTTTCTTTTGGCATTTTTTTCCTCCATGCTGTAATTACTCTTTTTCTCTAATACATTTATTCTTTATATGGATATGTCCATGGCTTTTTCTTGGTCTAACTGTGGACTCTTGCATTCATCTTTATTCATTTATCTTTGAGGTATGTTAAACTTGAGTAATTCAGTTTTCACTTGGTGAACATGCTGAACTCCGCAATAAGTTATAACAGTTCTGTCTTGCAAACCAACATACTTTTCACTGAAACTAACCTGCCAAAATTGGGAAAAATTTTATAAGGGTCACTCTTACCCCCATCCAATACAGGGGATTATATAATTTACCCTCTACCAACTCTGAGGTCACTACATTCTGGAGAAAAGGACATTTTCTCCATTGTAACACTCTTAAGGTTTTGGCAGACAAACACACACCCACACACAATGATCCACTGATCCCCTGTAACAGCAGAAACTAATACCATAGATGTTCTTAGCAAAGGATACTTTTCCAGGCTGCTCAGTATTCTTCCCGTTCCCAAATTGCACCATGGTGACAAAGACTTTCCAAATTTTCTTTGTTGTGCCTCAGCATGAGTCAGGGAAAAAAGTCCCAGGCTGTGACCACTTATTTACCAAATCTGCTGTAAAAGTGAGTTTACAGCTTCAGGTTGTATGTCTTTCTTCTTTTCCAGTTACATATTAAATTTTAATTTGTCTTCTGTCAGGATGTTTTCTTCTATTTTGCATAGTCTCAACCCTCATTCCATCAAAGGACACAGTACTTGTAGGAGAAAATTCCTTCCTACTCACAGGCACACCAGTTGTCCTTTTTGTTGGGGGGAGGGGGTCGTGTTCATAATCCATGTTTATGTTCAGTCTGTAAAGACTTTAGTAATGCACCTTTTAAAGTTAGAAGACAGTAGCTGAAGTATTGTGTGCAGAACCATCTCTGTCAGCTAAAGAGATGGAAGAACATCACTTAACAGTCAATAAGCTTGAGACCTTCCTATATTAAAAAACAAAGCATTTGGCTGCTAGTGTTTCTGTCACCTGCTGGGGATGTCCTCCTTCAGCAAATATGGAAGAGTTTGAGTGTAAAATGTGAGTCAAGATGACTAACTCATTATCAGAAGCTATCAATCTTCCTCCATTGGTAGAGGTACAGTCAGATGGGGGTCCTTGACATTGTTTTCAGAACTCTAGGTCAGCTGTTGTGTTATCAGAACCCTCTACTGCCTTACCTCTCATTGCTTATGACAGGTTGGGAGGGGCCATGTTGAGAATTCGGGGCAGGCATTTTCATTCCCCTTCTTTTATTTACAGGGATTCACTTTTTGTCTCTTCTCCCTTCCCTAGAAATCCAGCAGGCCAGTTGCTATTACCACAGCTTTTCCAGATAGTGAGGTCCTTAGGGAGCTAGTCACTACCAACATCAAGGCCAGTCTCAGTGATAAGCATGATGGTGGAAACTTCATTTCCCTGCTATACATCATTGCTTCTAATACCAGAGACATCTACCATGTGAAGAGTTTTCTTATCCATTCTCTTGATGCTGATGGTTCTTTCAGTGCTGAAGCCAGAAATCAGGTTCACTGAACTGATATTGATGCAGACCCTTTTGCCACCAGTGCTGATACCTAGGGTACTGACCCCAAAGCTCTGTTGTTTCTGACAGCTGTACTGGCATTGAACTGGGCCACATAAATGCTATAATTGCCACTGATTACATACATTCATCCCGCAGTATTGGTTCACTTATGTCTGGCATTCTGCTCTCTAGTCAGTCATTCCTTGACAAGAAATAAGATCGTAAGCCTCCTATGGAGCCTGCCAGAGAGGCAGCTTATCACTAGGAATGTCTCCTCATCTTCATCCTATTACTTTCTTATCAGGAGACTCAGGAAAGCCCCTTATAAATCACAGCACCCGGACTTCTCATTGAAGTCCCCAATAGGTCATGTTAATGACAAGGGAAGTATCAAATTCTGCACCCCCCCCCCAGATGACCCAAAGTATGCATAGTACTTACAATTAATGTCTCACTGACAGGATAGCCCATTGACCCCTATATTACCCCCACCACAGAGGAGACAACACAGGGGTCTGTAACTCTACCTTGCAATGCATCTCTCCTGTTCCTACTTTGGTGAAGATCTTAAAGGATATCATCAAGAGTACATAAGAAAACCCTGCCATGTTGTTCCCCTTCCCAAATGAGCAATACTGCATCTTCCATCCTTATGGAGAGTGGGTTTTTCAGCTAAAACAGGGGGAAAAAATTAACTAACTGTAGTTAACTATGTCGGATACTTGAATATGTCCAGAAATAAAACCAACAGATAGAAACACTTACTTTATTTTACAAAAAATAAAGCTTTCGGGAAACACCCTTCATCAGTATTCAACATCCATTCTAAAATGAATTTATATATATATATATATATATATATATATATATATATATAAATATATTTTATATAAATATATATATTTATATATATATTTATACAACAAGGTTTCTGGCTCACAGCTAAGGTTTTGATACAGCTGATACCTTATTTTAGCCAGGTAAAGGTCCACCCTTTCTGCCATTCAAGAACAGCATAACCTCCCTGAGCATTACGGGAGCAGAAGTCACTCTCAATAAAGTGATATTTTGTTCTCACACTTAACAATATTTATTTCTGCCATATAAGCTAAAACTCACCTGAAAAGAACTGTCCCAGTATGGTTTACTGATTGGTTCTGTTTGGTGTTTCACTTTCTTGCTGGCTAGCTTCAACCTGCTCAGTTTGCCCTGCGGGCTCACTCCGCTCCCCTACCTCCAGATCCCACCCACTCCCAGAGGACCTAAACTTATACATCTTGGCCACACCTTCCTCTATATCCAACGAATCAGACAATCCCACCACCCTCCATAAGTAAAACCATACCCCTTACTCCACGTAACCAATCACAACTCTCGCTGCCTAGTATTGTATCTCCTTAAGCCCGTCTACCTACCACTAGATAGTACCTTTCAACAATTGTATTCACCATGCCTTCCACAACTACCTCAGCACTAACTAAAGTACTGCTCACTACCACAATAGTATCAGTTATAACCTCAGCCTACCAATTAACCTCCTTTGAACACCTATACTTCCCCCAGTTCCACTACCCACCTAAACAAACATCTACACAAACCCTCACTATCTCTCGCAATAACATAAATATAATATCTACACCTACTTACATACTTGCAAAGTTCCACAGGCTGTCCCATATCAAATACTATAATCCCTCAACCAAGAAAGCTCAGTTTCTACTAAGTAATACTAAGTACATATTCTAAAAATACATTCCTTACAAAATGGTGACATCCATCCTAATCTAGGCCCAGCCAATGTCCTACCTTTTGATCTTCCAATCACCAATCCCACTATCACACTTAGCCCTAATAAACTCCCCAGCTCACTCATGATAGCACATCTCAATATCCAAAGCGTCAATAATAAAGTACCTACTTCATTCTCTCTTGCACTTACACTCTTTTGACATTTTATGTCTCACAGAGACTTGGTTAAAGCCATAAACTCAAGATAATGAAATTATCCCACCAGGATATAATATATTGAGCTATGATCGTAAAAACAAAAAAGGAGGGGGAGTAGCTATTCTTTTCAAGGATGGGCTTAAAGTTACCACCTCACCATATAACCCACCTAAAGATAGTAATGCAGAAATTCTAATTTCAAAGATTCAGCTAAATTCTAGTAAATCCATAAATATATGTATCTATCTACAACCTGGAAATAACATTAACTCCTTGGAAGATATTCTTAGCAAGGTCTCAGTAACTTTCCCACAGGAGTCTATAATCCTTGGTGATGTCAGTATTGACTGGAAATGTATCAGTACTGAGCATCCCACTTCTCACATTAACCTTCATGGCTTCTCTCAAACCATCATCTCCCCAACCAGAATTAACAAACCAAACCAAAAAGAGAGCACCTTAGATTGGATACTTATTAATAATCATCACCAAGCTTAGAGTAGGTATTTTCCCTAATGATATAAGTGACCACTGCTTGACCTATATAGTCAGGCAATGAGTAGATATCTCTCACCCAACAGTATACAGGACTGTACGTTCCAACAAACAATTTAACCAAACTCTATTCCAAAGCGAACTTAGTGCCTGTGATTGGACTAATCTAAAAACTCTCCCATTAGAAGAGGCTGTCCAATACTTTAACTCTAAATTCTTAACTATCCTAGACCACCATACACCCAAACGTAAAATAAGAATCGGGGCAAAACCAGCCCCATGGCTCTCCAAAGATACCAGGCAAAAAATCCTAGTCCGAAATAAAGCCTGGACTAAGTGGAGAACTACTAAAAGTTCATCTGATCAACAAACATTTAGACATCTGAGAAATACAGCTAAAAAATGTATACTCTTAGACAAAAAAAATTTTTACTGTAAAATACAGAAAACACATCAAAATAACCCTCAACGATTCTGGGCAAGTATTAATAAACTCCTTTACCCAGGACACTCCAGTACACCAACCCCTATAGGAGCTAATTATGATACTCCCTTCCAAACTGCAAATAACTTTAACTCCTCCTTCACAGAAACCATCCAATCTCTAGCCAGTCAACTACCCCCTGACACTTCCAGCCTACAAACCCCTAGGACTAGCATACTTCCTACCTTCCTACAACAACCCATCTCTACTAATTTCATTTTTAAACTCCTAGCTAAACGTAAGCCTTGTACCCCTTCCGCTGACCAGATTCCTGCTGAATATCTGCAAAAAGCAGCTAAAGCAGTAGCTTATCCTATTGCCATCCTTATAAATAGGACCATTCAGGAAGGTTCCATCCCTGCCATCTGGAAAATATCACACATCATCCCCCTACACAAAGGTGGTAACTTCAATGACTATTCAAACTATCGGCCCATAGCCCTACTATTCCCCCCTAGCAAAAATAATGGAAAAATGCATTCATCATCAACTCATAGGCCATCTCACTCAACACAACATACTAGCCAAAGGCCAACATGGCATTAGGCCATATCATAGTACCACTACTGCCCTCTTATCCTTTACTGACACCATTAATAGATTCTGCAATAACAACAAATTCTCTTCAGCTCTATTCATTGATCTTTCTAAGGCTTTTGATATGGTAAACCACTCCTTGCTTATTTATCTTCTCATATCACTTTCCCTAGATTCTCTATCTGTAAAATGGTTTACTTCCTACCTGAGCAATAGGAAACAAGCAGTGCTCTGGGAAAATAACCTATCTTCTCATCTGCCCGTCACACTGGGTGTACCCCAGGGCTCCATTCTAGGTCCTCTCTTATTTTCAATTTTCATTAATGATCTCTACCTAGCTATTCCCAACGCAACTTGTATACAATATGCAGATGATTCGACAATAATCTGTACGGCCAAATCTGCATCTGAACTGCAATCCCAAACCCAGAAGGCATTTAACATAGTTGAGACATGGTTTTCAAATCGGTGCCTCCTTTTGAATACCAAAAAAACTAAACTCCTGCTCTTTACACCTACTCACAGGTCAATACCAATAGATTTCTCAGTAATCTCTAATAATGGCACCCTCATATCACCAGACTCTACTACCAAACTACTAGGGATTGCAATAGACAACAACCTTAACTTTGATACCCATATTAACAACATTATAAAATCAGTTAACAGAAAAATGGGCTCCCTGTATAAAATTAAACCCTTCTTAACACCAACAGCAATAACTACCATTGCCCACTCCCATCTAATCTCTACTGTTCTCTATGCCTCACCAATATATACCAACCTTTCCAAAAATAATCTTCTCAAACTAGCTACCTCCTATAACAGCATAGCCAGATTTGCCACTGGTAAACCTTTCAGAACCCATCACTGTCATAATCTCAAACAGCTCGGGTGGCTTGAAGTACAAAATCAGCTGCAAATCAACCAACTTACTACAGCCCATAAGATCCTTTTCCAACCTAACAACACTCCAATACTCCGAGACCTCATTACCCATTATAGAAATCTTGGCACCTTGCGTTCATCAAATAAACTACTTATTAACATCAGTAAGGCAAACAACATAGCAGGAGACTCTCTGTTCTCAAATACAGTTGGGAAAAAGTGGAACCTTCTACCTAATGAACTTACTTCCCTTCCTTCCTTATCACTCTTCAAACAAAAAATTAAAATCTTCCTGAAAACACATTGGGTTTGACCTTGTAGTAACCCTGACTAAACAATCATTACTGCTTCTAGTATCTTTACTAACTCCACTCACTCTTCTAGTTACTGTGCTTTAGTGCAACATGAAAGTACATATGCAAAAAAATTGAAGCGGTATTGGCTACTAGTAAATGTAAAAAATTAGCTCTAATATTATAATTAGTCTTAATGAAATGTGTAGAAATATTTCATCTGTGTCTGTTTTTGTATACATTATTGATCTTCTGTTCATGTCTGTTTTGGAGCTTATCTCCCCGGGTCTCTACTGAAAATGGACATATATCCAGTAGACTAGCCCGGTCAACAAATGTAAAATAAATATATACCTTAATAAAAATAGAACACGTGACACAGCCAGCCAATAAACAATAAATATCAATTAAATATAACAATTAATTATACAAATGACACTAAAGTCTTAAAAACATCATATAAATATATGCAAAAAACCTGTATAAAAACTTCATATTCAAATATTAATACTTGTACATTTTGTCATTTATACTGTTTCTGTTTGTTTATCAAAATGAGTTTTATTGTAATCATATTATTCAGTCCAGGTTGCTTATCAGCCTCTAGTATAGTGATCTATTTGTATTCAGCTATTTCTAGCTTATTATTCAAATCCCCACTGTTAAGATTTCTATATACTATTTCTAACACTTTAAACTTGAAATCATGTGAACTACCCTTATCTATAATGTGTTTTGCTAATGCATTTGTTGCTATGTTCCTTCTAATCTCTGATTTATGTTCAGTAATGTGGTATTTTAGGCACCTTGAACATTTACCTATGTAAAAACATTGATATTTTGTGCACATTCCTAAATATGCTATAAGTGTGGTATTGCATGTCTCATGACATCTTATATCATATTCTCTATTAGTTAATGGATTCTTAAAGTATGTTAACTCACAGCTATTTTGGCAACGACTACAGTCATAGAATGGATGTGTGCCACACTTGTTTGTTACCGGAATAGTTAAATTAACATTAAAATCCTTATAGCACAACTGCCTTTTTCATGTTAGCACTATTTCTATATGTAAATCTTGGTCTATTTCCCAAGATGGTTACCATTTCCTGCATCGACATAAATATTCACCAGTTTTTTTAAATGATATTTTCTACTTGCTTAGTCATATTATTATAGGTGGTAACATATCTAATAAAATTTCCTTTAGTATGATTCACTCCAGATGTCACACCATTCGATACTACTTCACCAAAAAACGTCTGTGCTGAGAAGGATCTCTTCTCTAATGCCTCTTTTACTGCTTTCTGAAGTAAATCTTTATTATACCCTCTACTTATAAAATCATTGACTAGATCTCCCATTTGCTCTTTACATTTAGCTTCATCAGTATTGAGTCTACTAATCCTCAAAAACTGCCCTTTTAACTATTCCATAAAAGACTTGCATAGCATGCATGCTGTTCGCATGCGTATATTTATTAACATGTACCTCTTTTTTTGTACACGTTTTCAACTGCCCTAACTCACTAAAGAGACATACATCAGGAAATGCAATACTTTCACTTGAATAATTCATTTTAAACTTCAAAAAAGTTGTTGTATTCAGATATTCAACAAAGTTAAATACATCTTGCAAAGCTCCTTTCCACACCATAAAGCAATCATCAACAAAATGTTGATAAAATGCAATGTTAAGTTGTCAATCCCACCTTCATTCTTGCTGGATGGGCTCCGACTCGGCCTTTACTAAAGCTCAAGAGCTATTTTTACCGGCTCGAGGCTACCCTATATCCCACAATGCTAGGCGCCAACTACCCAGATCTCGTTTGCTGCTTCAGCTACGAGGTTGCGTTTCTTTGCCGGCTCCAGGTTGTATTGATCTTTTTATATTTCTAGTCAGTTTTTTTGGTCCTTAATTTTAGCTATAATTATAACTAGTACTACCCTATAGTTCCCCCTTTAGAATCCCCTCTTAGGTAGTTTTTTTCTGGGCCCCCCCCCCCCTCCTGTTTTTCTGAATAGTTAGGCCTTTGGCTAAAGTTGTTTATTTATAGTACTTGTGTGGAGTTTTTTGTGTGTGTGCCTAGAGTTTAAAGTTATTTTAGTCTGTTACAAGTTTTTGGTGTGTGTGTGTGTGTGTGTGTGTGTGTGTGTGTGTGTGTGTGTGTGTGTGTGTGTGTGTGTGTGTGTTGTGTTGTGCTTGTGACTAGACTGTTAAATTTTTTTCTGTCTGCCCCTTGTCATTCTTGTTTCAGGATGTCGAAAGACACCAAGGTCTCGGGCTTCAAGAAGTGTGACTCATGCTGTCAGAAGATGTCTCTGACAGACAGTCTCACTTCTTGTGTGTATTGCCTGGGCCCTCTGCACCTGCAGGACTCTTGTTCTGTCTGCCATGCCTTCAGTCCAAGAGTCCTGCAGGAATGCAGAAATAAACTTATTTTGAGAGGCTTGTTGAAGCCTGAAGGTTCCCCAGCCAAGCTCTCGTCGGGTAAACCTTCTAAGCCCGCCAAACCGTCGGCTCCATGTTCGGAGCCGTCGCCGAGTGGTGCTGCCACTAATACTGCATTGGTTCCGGCCGGAACCGATGATTCGAGGCCTCAGTCTGCTCCAACCCTACTGTCGGAGCCGTCTTCTAGCCGAAAGCGCTCCAGGGCTCCTTCCTTTAGAGTCTGTCCACTCGGCTCAGAGGTCTCTCCTGTTATCGGAGTGGAGCCATAGGTCCCATTCCTCTCTGTCTTCCAAGCTGTCTGATCATGACCTCGAGAGGGTGGTTAGCAGACTCCTTAAGTCGCAGGCGCTGGCCCAAATGTTGCATAGCCCTTCTCATCAGACAGTGGCTATCCCTACTCCCTCTTTGATTCCTCCTCCCACTCTTCCTCTGAGCTCGGAGCCGGAGATCGTAGGGGTCGGGAATGTCGGAGCCGATACCACACCTTTCGGCTCCCTCGTCGGCTCCGATCTCTTCCTTGGTTCCATCCTTGGAGGGATCTGGGCGCCAGGACTCCCTCATCGGCTCCGAGGGGGTGAGTGGCATCGGACCCTTTTCCAACCCCGTTCTCCCTCTCGGAGCCTCGGCGCAGGTGAGTTCAGCCCCATCGGCCTTGGAGCTGTCCCTCTCGGTGCAGGGAGGGGTCCTTGCCTCTTCGGAGCGGGGACCCTCTTCCCTGCCTGATAGGGGCGCCTTTGAGGTCATGAGGAGTGTGCTGGCCCCTGTGCCTGCTCCACGGTCGGCTCCTTTGGCTCCTCCCTCTATGGTGCCTGCTTCGGTCTCTACCCACCCTCCCGATCCCGAGCATGGAGAACCGACGCTACAGGTAGCCCCATTGGGTGTATCCTCCTCTTCCGAGGCCTCCCCTGATCCTTCAGGGGAGCCTCCTCGGGAGAGAAAATACAAGAGGAAGCATGTGGACTCCCCTGAGTCAGTCACGTCTGACACCGACTTGGATGAGTCGGAAGGGTCCCCAAGGTCCCCCTCTGAGGATGTCTCCTTTTCTGACATCCTGGAGATCCTTAAGCAGAGGGGGAACTGGTCTACACTCAATCCTTCCGAGGACAAGTCGGTTTACCTAGATGCATTTGTTTCTCGCCCTTCCACCTCCTGGGTGTCTCCGCCTTTCGACCCACTCATGGATGTGGTGGCTCGAAAGGCATGGACAGCCCCTGACACTATGGAACCAACCCCCCTGAGGCCGACAAAATTTATTACAGCCCCTTCCTACAAACAGTTTCTGACCAAGAGCGTCCCCGTTGATGCCATGGTGGTGGTGGCGGCCACTAAGAGGGAGTTGACTGACCCTTCAGTACCTGTCCACCCACCTAATAAAGAATCTAGGACTATGGACAGGTATGGTAAGCGGATGTTTTCTTTAGCGACCTTTTCCATGCTGTCGCTGAATTATTTGTGTCATTTCACCCGCCTTCAAAGAGACCTGCTCAAAGAACTGGGTGACACCTTACAGGATCCATCAGCTGCGGGGTCTCAGGACAAGAACAACTCCCAGCTGGCAACCCTGAACTCGATTGTTAACTCCTCCAAGCGGCTTATTTCCTATGCGGCCGATGGGGCGAGTAGGGCCGCAGGCACAGGCGTTGCCTTAAGAAGACACGCCTGGATGTGGCTTTGTAACTTCGCTGACCCCTTCAAGGCATCCTTCACTAACACCCCCTTTGATGGTTCGGCTTTGTTTGGACCTCAGGTTAAGGATACTTTGTCCAGGTGCGAACAAGAAGGCAAGACTCTCTCTGCCATGGGAGTCCATTTTTCCACCCCTTCTAGGCCATACCCTAAAGGTCATAAGAGTGGGAAAATGTGGTTCTGTAAACCACAGGGAGTCGCGCCTGACGCACAAGGTGAGTTTCCCTCCAGAGGCAGGGGGGGAACAATAACAGACGCCACCCGAGAGGCAGAGGGGGTCCGCAAAATCAGGGTAGCAGGGAATCTTTCTCTGAGAAACCCTTTCAGCATCCCTGAGGAGCTGCCTGACTGTCCGCCTTTGGAGGCAGTTGGGGGAAGGTTATCACTGTACCCAGAAGCCTGGCATTCCCTAACGCAAGACAAATGGGTACGGTCTATCGTATCCGAGGGTTACAAAATTCCCTTTATCCACACCCCTGTACAGCCAAAACAGCCCCTTCCAGACGTTCCACCCCATCTAAGGCAACAAGCAGTATTAGAAATTTAAAAACTGCTAAAAAAAAGAGCCATCCAGTCAGTCCCAGCAGACCAGTTAGGATCCGGACTCTACTCCAAGTTCTTTTTAGTACCAAAAACGACAGGGGACTGGAGACCTATTCTGGATCTCAGCAGGCTGAACAAGTCTGTTCAAAGAACAAAATTCCAGATGGTCATGCTACAGTCCATTCTACCCTTTTTGGGTCAGGACAATTGGATGTGCTCAATAGATCTTCAGGACACGTACTACCACATCAAGATGCACAGGCGCTCCAGGAGGTTTCTCCACTTCCAGCTGGGAGCCAGTCACTACCAGTTCAGAGCCCTGCCCTTTGGTCTCACCACAGCCCCCCGGGTGTTCACCAAATGCATGGCAGTGGTTACGGCTCACCCAGACGGCGAGATTTCCAGGTGTTTCCATATTTAGATGACTGGCTCTTTACTGCCACCACCAGGCGTCAGCTACTCCAATCCAGAGATTATACCATACAAACTTGCAGCGAACTAGGTATCTCCATAAATTTCGAAAAGTCTGCCTTGTTGCCTTGTCAGTCTATTACTTTCATAGGCGCCACATTAAACACAGTCGAGCTGTCTGCAAAACTACCCACACAAAGAGTATCAGACATTCGCGGGCATGTTCAGGTCCTTCTACAGTGCCACAAAATCCAGGCCAGATTTGTACTGAAAACCCTAGGTCTCATGGCATCAACGATCACGTTACTCCCACTAGCTCGCTTCCATATGCGGATCCTTCAGTGGATGCTTTTTTCCCCAGTGGTCCTTTCAACATCTTCCAATGTCACACAACATTTTAATCATCCAATCATGCAAAAGACACCTTTCTTGGTGGATGGTCTCCCCTCAGGTGCTTCAGGGCAGACCCTTTGTTCTTCCTCCTCCAGTTTCTACGGTGACAATGGATGCCTTCCTGATAGGGTGGGGGGGCGGCATTTTCAGGGCAGGACAGTCCAGGGCACATGGCAACCATTAGAATGCCACCTGCATATAAATGTCTTGGAGATGAGAGCAGTACTTTTAGCATTGCAAGCCCTTCAAGACTCTCTACCCACCGGGACTATTGCAATTCAGACGGACAGTATGTCTGTAGTGTGGTACATCAACAAGCAGGGCAGAACCAAGTCCTATCCCTTATGTCGAGAAGCACTCAGACTTTGGCAGTGGGCGATCTCCTCTCAACGGTTTCTGATAGCAACGCATATCCCCGGGAAGTCCAACGTTCTTAGCGGACAGGCTGAGCAGAGCCATTCTCATGCCCCACGAGTGGTCTCTCAATCAGACAGTAGTGGAGAAAATCTTCCGAAGGTGGGGTCGACCTTGCTGCAACCTTTTCGCAACCCCTCAAAACAGCAAGTGCCATGGCGTCTTCACTCTCTTCCCTCTTCCTGGCCACCCTCCCAGAGACGCTCTAGTCAACGATTGGCCCCAGGGTCTTCTGTACGCATTCCCCCCCTTTCTCTTAATCACCCAATTGATTCAGAAAGCAACCGCGTTGAGATCCAGAATGATCCTCATTGCCCCTTACTGGCCTCGACAAATCTGGTTTCCGTTCCTGCATCGTCACCTATTGGAGCAGCCCTGGCATCTGGACCCAGTACCAGATCTTTTGACCCATCAGTCAGGCGAGCTGCACCAGTCCCTTCAGTCTCTCAACCTCACAGCTTGGTTGCTCCACTTCCAACCCTAGCCAGGCTTCCCTTTATTTCTCATTCAGTGCGTGACATCATCCTTGCTTCCCATAAATCTACTACCAGGAAGACTTATGCTAGCAAATGGAAACGTTTTTCTTTCTGGGCAGAGGCTAGAAATTTAGACCCTTTCACAGCCCCTGTCCAAACAGTTCTTGACTTTTTGGCAGAACTTTTTCAGATGGGTTCTTCCTCGGCCACCATCAGAGTACAATTGGCGGCTATTGCGAATTTCCATGTTGCTTTGTCAGAGACCAGCATCATGTCACACAAGCTTTGTAAAGCCTTTCTCAAAGGTACCTTTTTACTCAGGCCCCCGGTTAAAAATCCTCCTCCACCGTGGGATTTGAACTTGGTATTAACTTCCTTGATTCTCCCTCCTTTTGAGCCTGCGGCTTCCTGTTCTTTGAAGTTACTCTCATGGAAAACCCTCTTCTTAGTGGCTATCACTTCAGCAAGAAGGGTCTCAGAACTTCAAGCCCTATGTATTCGCCCTCCTTATCTTGTTTTTCACAAGGACAGAGTGTCCCTCAGAACTAATCCTTCTTTTTTACCCAAAATATCTTCTGAGACAAATCTAAATCAGACCATCGATCTTCCAGTTTTCTTCACAAATTATACCAACAGAGTGGAACAGAAGCTGCATTTTTTAGATGTTCACCGTCAGCTTAGTTTTTATCTGGACAGAACTAAGCAAGTAAAAAAAGTCTGACCAGCTCTTCCTATCTTATGCAGAAGGGAAACGAGGCCTGCCAGTTTCCAAAGTAACTTTGTCCAGGTGGTTGGCCTCTGCCATTACGTTGATCTACGAATTGAGACATAAAGAGCTCCCTACAAAACCTAGGGCTCATTCTACTAGAGCATTAACTTCTTCAGCAGCTTTTCAGGCAAGATTGCCATTGGATTCCATTTGTGCGGCAGCCACATGGGCCTCTCCTCATACCTTTATTTCTCATTACAAGCTGGACATGGCCTCCAGAGGTCGAGCTGTTTTTGGTTCCACTGTGCTCAAAAGTCTGTTCCTATGAGCCACCCAGGGCTAAGGTGCTAGGAACACAGTCCCATCCAGCAAGAATGAAGGCGAGATTGACAACTTAACATTAAGAAGTTATGTACCTACCATACCGTTCCATGTTAGTTGTCTTCTTCTCGCCTTCTTTCATGCGTCCTACCCTCCATCCCCCTAGCCTGGATAGACCGAGAATATCTTTTGAGACCCTTTTTTCTCACTCAGGTATGAACTTACCTAGTTGCCTCCTCTTGGTAACTCTATAGATAGGTATATATATCTATTTATACATATATTTTTATATATGTATATTTTTCTTCTCTTGTTGTGGGAACATTATGTCTATGGTGTTAGCTTCCAAACGAGATCTGGGTAGTTGGCGCCTAGCATTGTGGGATATAGGATATCCTCGAGCCGGTAAAAATAGCTCTAGATGCTTTAGTAAAGGCCAAGTCGGAGCCGAGGATTGGCTCCGAACCCATCCAGCAAGGAAGAAGGCGAGAAGAAGACAACTAACATGGAACGTTATGGTAGGTACATAACTTCTTAATATTTTCCTTGTATGGATTGGAAGCACCATTAACATATTCGCATTCCCACTGATTTAGTACAACATTTGCATAAGTGTTAGCCATGGGCGTCCCCATGGCTACACCTTGTACTTGTAGATATGGTTGCCTATTAAATAAGAAAACATTCCTACATAAGACAATTTTAATCAATTTACAAACATTCTCTATTGATGTACCATCCATATTCGTATTTTTACATAAACATTCACATATGGGATTTGTGCCATACTCATTAGGGATCACTGTAAAAATATACCAAGTGTGACCATTATATAATCAGTCACCATTTCATTCTTATACCACATATACAATTTTGTCAAAAAAATCACCCGTATCTTTTATATAACTAGGGTATAGTGGTAGCTATTTACTCAAAATACTTTGCATATAGATTGATAAGGGCTCAGTCACCCATCCTGTACCAGAGACAATGGCTCTCATTGGTGGCTTAGTTAAAGATTTATGCAATTTGGGAATTCCATAGCTCACTGGTATGACTGGACAAGATATTGTAAAGTAAAGAGTTCTAAAGAACTATCTCCCTGAAGCTGAAGGTCATAAATGAACATATTCACATCGGCAATATAGTTCTTAACTTTAGGAAAACTAATTTTAGAATGGATGTTGAATACTGATGAAGGATGTTTCCCGAAAACGCTTATCTGCTGGTTTTATTTTTGGTCATATTCAGCTAAAACACCCAAGCCCAAGTACCTGTATATCTACAGTAGCCACTAAGAAGGCTGGACTGTATATCATTGCTTCCAGCACTAGATATCCCTACTACATTGACAATTTTGTCTGGAAGTCTCACAGACAAGAACTGAAGAGTTACCGAGGGGTTTGCGAAGTGTATTTGTCTGTATGCTAAAATGCATTACCTGTGTGATGGATTTCAAATTCTGCATCTCTGATGAAATCTAGCAGGCCATGGTGATGGGGGGGTACTCCCCCGAGCCTTACCTGCCTTTGTGATTAATAATGAATTTACTGATCCAGCTGTGGTGACTGCTAGGTCTGCTACATCTGGCATTGCCAATCATCAGCATGCATGGTTTCACTAACAGGCTTTGCCAAGGTAACCTTCATGCACTCCCCTTTTGAAGGTCCATCTGTTTTTGGTTCACATTGTTAAACAGCATCTAAAAATATGGGTAAGGAGGGCCAGACCATCATGGCTGTGGGGTACTGAGCTTAGGCAACTTGGGCACACCTTTTCCAGTGCAACGAGGACTCTGTACCAAATGTTTATTCACAGCACACAAACAAATGACTGCTTCTCCAAAGTCATTCTGTCTTTCTTCTAAGGGAAGAAGTTTTAAATTTCCTCCTTACTACAGCTTCACCCTTCCATAGCTTCTGGAATTTATCTATTTATTATTTATTATCTATTGATATTTGTTGACTGGCAAATTCCAGAGACAAAAGCTCCACTAGGTTAGAATTCACATACAGTAAGACAAACCGTAAACATAGAAATAACCTATTGGAGTTGCTGGCTACTGAGACTTGTCTGCATATATCAACTGGCCACAAGCTGATTTAAGTATAGTTTTCTCTGCACTTATTTAAGATTTGAATCAGTAAATATTGTGTGTGTTTGATTCAGTAAATATTGTGTGTCTCTGTCTGTCTTCAGTTATTTCCCCCCCCCGTCCCTGTTTAATGTTGTGGTGTTAATCTTGGTGGCTTTGGAATTGCCCGCCCCTGCTGTAAATCTGTTTTTGCACACTCCTCCTGGACCCATCTCATTTGCTCACTCAACTGAGTACAGTGAGATCATATTTTGATTTCAGATACTCCTACCAGTCCCATCTCGTCTGCTGTGTACAGAGAGAGCACTTGGGAAGGACATTCCCCTATAGTATCTTAATCTGTTCTGTTTCCTCCCTCTACAAAAAAAAAATGCCACTTCATCTGCTTTACTGTATTTGTGTTTCTTCCTACTTTATTACCTTATTTTGCTTTTGCCTCTTCTTAAAAGTACTCAATTGAATTTATTCTGCTCCCTTTATTACTGCTTGTTAGCCTGATTAAATTGTAATTGTTATTCTAAGGCCTTTGGTTTAAGCACTTGGGCTTCAAATAGTTGTTTTACATTAAGATGGTTTGTTGTCTGCACTGTTGTGGCAGGACAGGTAGCGTACATTCTTCTAAGTTGGGAGCTGCTGATTGAAGGCTGTGTCTGTTTTAAAAGTGTATTAGTTCTGGGGTAAGCACTTGGGCTTCAGGCCAGTTATTTTAGATTAAGAAGGTTTGTGGTCTACACTCTTGTGGGAGGAGAGGCTAGATTCTGCCTTTCTAAGCTGGGAATTTCTGGTTAAAGGCCTATTGCGCATGCTTACTTGAACTGTTTCTTTATGAAATCGGTACGCCTTGTTTGCTGTAGCATAGACTAGATTCAGGCCTGCTGGATCTAGCTTTGTTTGTATAACTTGTGCACTGATCCAGGCCGTATTTTTTGGAGAAGATTTCTCTGTACCCTAATGGCAGGAGTCTGCAGTTAGAACTTGTCTGATTGAAGACTGCTGGAACAGGGCTCAGTTTTGAGCTTTTTAACTGGTTAATTGGGTAAAGTGTTGTTTTGATTGTATCTGCCCTATTTTCTGAAGAAAAAAAAAAAAAAATATATATATATATATATATATATATACATACTTGTTTCCCACCTTTCTGAACTAGTATAGTCCAGTTTCTGGTCACTGCTGAATCCAGGGCTGTGTTACAAGTTTCTGTGTTGCCCATACCTTACTTGGATAGAAGGAAGTTTCTCTGTTCAACTGTGAGAGAGGGGAGCTTTGAGCAGCCTATCTGTCTCTGGAGGAGTGTGTTCAACCCAGAAGTTAGTAGTTTATTGGCCATTTTGGGCTAATTTTGATTGTATCTGCTCTATTTTCTGAAAAAAAAACAAAAAAAATACTTGTTTCCTGCCTTCCTGAACTAGTATAGTCCGGTTTTCAGGTTATTGCTGAATCCAGGGCTGTGTTACAAATTTCTGTGTTGCCCATACCTTACTTGGATAGAAGAAAGTTTCTCTGCTCACCTGTGAGAGAGGGGAGCTTTGTGCACCCTTTCTGTCCCTGGAGGAGTGGTCTCAGCCCAGAAGTTAGTAGTTTACTGGCCATTTTGAGCTAATTTCTATCTCTTTCACTTCCCTGCTGTAAAAAAACGCATTTGTGGAGTTTTTGCGCTTGTATTCTGCTCAGCAAGTGCCTTCCATGTGTTCTGCAGAGTCTACAGCAGCAAAGAAACAAAAGAGAGACTTTGGAGTGATTAAGTATCATTTTTCTGCTTTTCTTGCTGTTTTAACTAATTTCGCCTAAAATGCCAGTTTTTTTTAGCAAATCTGTGATTTAAAAAAGTTTGTCATTGCTACATATTGTAGTTATTTGCTGCCTGCACTTGAATTAAGTCATTTTTGTGTTTAAATAATCTGTTTAACTGTTGTAGGCTACACACTAAAGTGCTATAGCCTTTTCTCTGCATTTAAAGTGTTGTTTTGATTGTATCTGCTCTATTTTCTGAAAAAAAAAATTAAATAAAATATATATATATATATATATATATATATATATATATATATATATATATATATATATACACACACATACTTGTTTCCCGCCTTTCTGAACTAGTATAGTCCAGTTTTCAGATTATTGCTGAATCCAGGGCTGTGTTACAAGTTTCTGTGTTGCCCATTCCTTACTTGGATAGAAGGAAGTTTCTCTGTTCACCTGTGAGAGAGGGGAGCTTTGAGCAAGCCTGTCTGTAATTCCTATCTCTTTCACTTCCCAGCTATAAAAACCGCATTTGCGCACCGGGCAGTGCTGGTTAGCTAGAGTTAAACTATTCTCAGCTTCACAAAGTCTACTCTTCAATTTTTCCCTTGGAACTAGACAAAACTTCAACTTTAGCACTCAAACCATTCATTTCACAGTCAAGAACTTGCTTAAAACTCATAGCAAGCACTAATTAACCCTAGCACTAGACTCCCCCTATACTGTCCAGAAGGACAAGGCTCTCTATTCGTCCCCACCAGCCAGTCAGAAAAACAGCTTACTCTACCTATTCAGGCATGTCCAAAGGGCAGCTTTCGGTGTACTCGCCAGAGGCAATGTTACAACTGCCTCATGTACACAGACAACCCTGTCCTCCCACCACCAAACATTAATATATGTGAGAGATGCAATTATACAGCCAAACTGGAGGCAAAGGTCTCTCAACCCAAGCCTGGAACTGACCGTCAAGAGGAGAAGGGTAATACTTGCAACACACCACCAGTCTCACATAGACCTAATAAACCAACACCGGCAAATAACCCACATGAATACATGAAAACATACTCGGATGCTCTAAATAAAAATCTGCAAAAGCAACAGAGACCTTCAAAGCACATCCCATCACCAACCATGAAACACATACTTCACGTAATCAAGTGTGCCACGCAATCACAGCCCTTAAGGCAAAATAACATACCCAACACACTAGTAATAGGCGACTCTATAGTCAGGCACACTGATGTCCCACTAACTAGGCTGGACAAGGCGAAGGTTACAGTTAGCTGCCTGTTGGGCGCCAGGATCCACCACATAACACAAGCACTCAGGTCACTCCAGAACAAGTACAAATACGACTCTGCCATTGTCCATGTTGGTGTGAATGACCTGAGACGTACCTCTCTGGACTACATGAAAATAGACATGGAAGAGCTCTCTGATCATGTAGCCCAGGCCGGTATGACCCTGACCCTGAGTAGTATCCTGCCCTCACCAAGAATGATGTCACAGTATAAAGAATAAATGATCAATTTCAACAATTGGCTAAGTTTCTGTTGTCATTCAAAGGGGATCCAGTATCTGTCCGCCTGGGATGACATGCTCGATAAGCCACATTGCTTCGCAAGAGATGGCTTGCACCTGTCACCCTTAGGCTTTTGAATAGTGGCCAAGGCTCTTGCCGCCCCCATAGTAACCTTTTTTAGGCAAGGCTCAAAAGATAATCCCACCACCACAAATAGCACAAGTAACCAAAAACTGAGGGTAATGCTACTCAACGCCAGAAGTCTAAACCTCAGAATGCACGCACTCGAGGCACTCCTCAATATGGAGAACATCGACATCTGTGCAGTAACAGAAACCTGGTATAAGGCTCCTGAGAGCACCCCGGCACTACTAGGCTATAACTCATACCATACCTTTCGGCCACAGAACCAGGACCGAAACACAAAAGGCAGGGGTGTATCCATATTCATCAAGGATACCCACACCTCCAGGTTAGTGGCGCAGCACAATGCATTAGAGATCATCTATGTGCAACTAACAATGGGCAAAATTGCATTCAAAATTGTAGCTTGCTACAGATCACCCATCATGACCCAGGACCCCATTCCGCATTTCTGGAGATGCTGGGAAATATGAAGGTCCTACCAAACACCCTAATACTGGGTGATTTCAATTACCCAAACATAAACTGGGAGAACTACACGAGTACCAACTCCCTTGCCCAGTGCTTCCTAGAATTTATAAACTTGAATGCCCTGGATCAACTGGTCAATGCCCCCACCAGAGAGAACAACATATTGGACCTGGTCATCACCAACATGGGTGATCGGTGTTCCACACCGGAGGACAACCCCTCGCTGGTTAGATCAGACCATAGACTAATCACTCTGGATATCCACATTCCGCCCCCACCCCCAATCAAGAAAACCACCGTGAAAAACTTTTCAAAAGCAAACTTCACGTTATTTAAGACCGGGGAGGAAAGGTTCACAGCCCCCTTGCTAAAGGACAATGCTGTCCAAGCTGCTGAAACCTTTACAAAGGCACTCTATGAGCATCTGCAGGAATGCATGGATCGTGCTATCCCAAGTAAAACCAAGACCCACTCCTCCAAGAAAAGGAAACCAGTCTGGTGGACCCCTGCCATAAACAAGCTATACAACAGAAGGAGGAAACTAGTACAGAAAAGAGTAAAATCCCAGGAAGGAAAGACATCCCTGATCAGTATCAGCAAGAAACTACGATCCCTCATTAAATTATCCAAGGCAACTTTCGAAAGAAAAATTGCCAATGACTCCAAAGATAACCACAAAGCGTTCTTTAGCTATGTCAAGAACCTAAGTGGAAACTCTCAGATCTGCTCTGAGTTAGTGCAGAATGACACAAAATACACTGAACCGACTGATAGTGCCAACATTCTGGTAGATAGGTTTAGTGCAAACTTCACCCCTCTCTCACCCCCTAAAGGGCCCATAACCATACCAGAAGAATGTAGGTCCCCCGTCATTCACCGACACACAGGTTAAAACAGCCCTTTCCATAGCCAAAAACACAGCTTCAATGGGACCGGACGGTGTCCCAGGCTGTGTCTTACAAGAGCTCCAAAATGAACTAACCCCTCACCTAAACACACTGTTCAAACTCAGCCTCTCTACAGGCTACATACCCACAGAGGGGCGCACAGCAACAGTTATCCCACTCCACAAAGGTAGAGCCACAACGGACTCCGTGGACTCACTCCATAAGCCTGACTAGCCTGGTCTGCAAGGCTATGGAGCGCATCATCATGGAACTTAACAGAGACATTGGGAACCTCCAGACTTTGGACCCTACCCAGTTTGGCTTTGTTAAGGGCAGATCATGCCTCCTAAACCTGGTCGACTTCTTTGAGTTACCAAGGCATTAGACGAGGGAAAGGAGGTCCACACAGCCTACCTAGACCTCACAAAGACTTTTGACACCATTCCCCATTCTAGTACTATAGACAAGCTCACCAGCTTGAACATAAACTCCTACATCAAGAGATGGGTTGCCTACTAGCTCATGGATAGAACCCACATGGTGAGAGTTGCAGGCTCTACGTCTGACTCTAAACCAGTTACAAGTGACGTCCCCCAGGGCTCAGTCCTTGGACCTCTCCTGTTATACTTCTCAGAGGTACAGGCAAGCATAGGAGGACTATGGCTGACCAAGTTTGCAGACGACTGCAAACTAGGGGCTGTAATTGATTCTCCGGCTGATAGACACCCTCCAGAAGGGTCTCACTGAGATGGATACCTGGTGTCAAAATCATGGCCTCAAGCTAAATGCCAAAAACTGCATAGTCATCCCCTTTGGAAAAAATAAAGTACCCGCGAACTACCACATAGGTGGTAGCCCCCTAAATGCAGAAAATGTAATAAGGGATCTGGGGACCCAAGTAGATAGTAATCTCTCCTTTGATAATCATATTGCCAAGGTGGTTAGAAAATCCTTCTATGTGGCCCACTTAATCACAAAAGGGTTCGCATCTAGAACAAAAGAGGTTATTGTGCCTCTCTACTCATCACTCATTAGACCCATCATAGAATACAATGCCCCATTTGGGATGTACCTTACAAGACACCTGCAACAGCTGGAAAGACCACAAAAGTACCTCACCAAGAGGATTACTTGCCTCAAACAGATGCCCTATGCAGCCCGACTCAAGAAACTCCAGCTGTACTTGGTTGCATACCACTTACTCAGAGGTGATCTCTGCCTGACATACAAGGCCATGTCCAACCCAGAATTGATGGACATGCTCCACCTAAAAAAAAACAAATCCCAGAGAGCCACACGCTCTAGAGATATAAACCTTACCACAATGATAAATAGTACATGCTGGAGGGATAGATTCCTGTCCCAGAGACTCCCCATGCTTTGGAACAGGATTCCAATATACATCAGGCAGAGCCCCTCACTAACGCTCTTCAAGAGAAACCTTGACGGGTGGATGGGAAACCGAAAATTTACCCCAGGGATCACTGCAGTGGCTCTGCTGGACAGTGGCGCAGGGAACTAATGGCTCTGCTGGACAGAGGCACAGGGAACTAATCTAAGGGGGTGACGAAAGCAAACACATTCTGGCTAGGCTTATAAATGCCCTTGGGCAGATAGCCTAGTACCTACCTATGAACCTATAAGATATTCGAATTACAAGCCTGAGGAATCACAGGCAGTAAACCAGAGGAAGGAGGTCATTATGCAATCACATAAGTTTTATTTTGTTATGGAAATTGTGCAATGAAAAGTCATATTTGCTAGAAAAAATAATACAAAGAAGAAATAAATATTGAAACAGAGGGAGAAAGTATGACCGTAGATACTGCAGCGTTCATTGCATATAAAAAAGAAACAAGAAACAGAGGGATAGCAGAAAATCTAGATCTAACAATAGAAGGTGCATATGCAAGTGCTGGAGTAGATAACAGTAACACATGTTGGCCATGAGAGATATTTATTTAGTTTGTCTATTTGTTTGTTTGTTTACCAGGGTGGTAAGCTAATCACAATAGACCATTTGGAGACACAGCCCAGGTGAAGCAATTCACACAAAAATAGAACAAATTTACAAAGTAATCACAGAAGGTAGATAACTCATAGGTTCATAGATTAGTATTAGGCTAACTGCCCTTGTGGGCCATTTTAAGCCTAGCCAATTATCCCTTGTGAGACTCAAACTCTGCACCTTGTGTTTGTAAGGCAAACACCTTAACCATTAAGCCACCCTCCCAACACAATTGAAACAATATGCAAGTATTATTAAGAGAGTAGAAAAACAAATATTAATCCGTTTTAGTAGTAAATATGAGAGGGAAGCAGCAGCAGAAAACAGATGGTCAAAGTAGGAGTGATGCAGGTGAGGAGGGAGTTAGGTTATGTATCCAGTGGAAAAGCACTTGGAGTCTGATTTTTCATGGAGGTGTCTTTTCAACTGAGCCCTGAACATGAGAAAAAAGGAAACTTCTTTTAGGTTGGGGGGGGGGGGTTGCCAGAGTTTGGATGCAAGAATGGAGAATTAATGATCATTCCACTGCAGTTTGGCTTGGAGTGTCTGGCATTAGGGGCTTTATTGGGTGAGGTTACAGAGGTTATAGATGATGCTTTTATTATGGAGCTTGGCTGCAAGAGGTGGGGAGGCACCTTGTTGAAGTAGTTTGAAAAGAAGAGACCCTAGGAGTAGCTAAACTCTGTATGAGACTGGTAACCATTTAACTTTGGACAGGGTTATGCAGTGGTGTTCATGAGGGGGAAATAGGAAATTAATTGGCAGATTTTGTTTCCAGTGGACTGTAAAGTGGATGAATTTTTTTTAGAGGCTATGACTATGATGGGGAGCCCGTATTCAAGTTGAGCAAGGATGACTCCTTTGCCTGTTGCAGTGCTAGCTGGTCTGGAGAGAAAGGGAGATATTTTCCAGGACCAGAATAAAAGACAACTGATCTTTTTCCTTTTGTTTTCAATGTGGCTTTAGAAGTTACTTGCCGGTCTAGCCATAAACCTAAGTATTTAAAGGACATGGTTGTTTCTATTGAGGAACTATTGAGATCTGTGATACTGAGATTTTTAGGAATTTTTTTCAGTTTTTGTGAGGTTCCAAATATACTTTTTGGCAGTGTCAGAAAAGGTAGCACGCTCACCATTGATGTAGAAGGCTGTGGGTTCTATTCCCACACCAGACAGAACAATAACTGACTCTGTTTTGTCAGATGTCCTCATGGGTTAACACAGTAGTTTTTCATCATTGTGTTTTTGTAACATAATTTCCTGTTTTCTTCTACCTCCTCTATATTTAATGTCCACATTTTTACATTGTGTTGATACATCATCATTTCCCCATTCTCCCTTTTATTCACTTTTATTATATTGCATTCCCTTTCAAATGTTTGTCTTAAATAATCGTACTACCACCAGCCTATCTTCTTTTCCATTTATCCATTTTAACACCCTATAAATATTCAACAATGTCCCATAGACTACAGGGATCAACAGAACCCCCCCCCCATCTTCATTGTCCATGTATAATGCTACTCTTTTTACCTGGGTTTAATCTAGATCCTCAAATAAATCTAAACATCAGTCTGATGAACTTTTTCTCCCAAGTTTTTGGTATCATATATACTCCAGCCATACAGGCTATTTTCCCATCCATATGGAATTAGTCAACTGCACCTTTTTAAAAGTAATCTATACCTACTCCACATAGCACTAGGTCCTTTTAATTCTTGTAAAGTTTTCATCCATTGCTCCCTAACAACACTCAGTACACCAAATTTTATTCCTAATATTGATATTCCTTTGTTCCAAATTGAATTCCCTTTAACTGCTCCTCTGATGCAAACCCCTTACTTTTTTCTCTCTTTGTCAACATCCCCATTCCTTGTAAACTGTTATTTACATACAAAATCACTTATTCCAACATTTTGCTGTCTTTGGTCATAAGGGTAATATCATCAGCATAAGATATGATGACAGGATATGTGATACCAGTATTCTGTATCTATTGCACTTCTCATTTTTTCACTAACCAATTCATTACTATTACAAATAAAATTCTGCTCATCAGGCATACTTGTTTTAGACCCCTATTCATCTCTATCTCTTCACTTAACCAACAATTTATCAGATTTCTTATTCTGATATTCTTATATACTGATCTAATTACTTTCTGAATTTGTTTTCTAAAATTACATCTTTCCATTGTTTTCTATAATCTGTCATGAGTTGTGTGAAATGCTTTACTTATGTCTAATACCAGTAATTTTGCTTCGTTACTTTATTTTTTTAACATCATCTATCATTTTTCTAACAATCATCAATAGTCCCTGACATCATTTTCCTTTAACTCCATAAATATTCTCTTCTAATACCTATTTTATTTTCTAGTTTTATTTATTTTTTCTTCATAAATATATTATAATAATCAGTGTTATTTAACACAACTAGTCACCAGTTATTCATCTCATCTTTCTCTCTTTCTTCCAAATAAATTTCATAATTCCACTACATATTTGTGTATAGCAAATTATTTCTTTTGCCATTGTTCCATATTCTTGTACATTAAATAAGCTGTCATCTGCATCTGCTGCAGAATTAAGATTTACTTTATCACCATATCCAATTCCATTAGAGTAATCTGTTCACTAACATCTTTATTTATTTTGTAAATTGCTTATCCTTCTATTCATTTTCATTTTTCACCTCTTTTCTTTACCATTTCTTTAACATAGTGTACTACAATTCTCATAATACTTCCTTGTTGTTTTTCCATGTTTCCCTTTTTATTTTTCATTTCTATCATTATACCACTTTCTTCTTTTACTATTTTACTTAAATATGGAAAGACTTCTTCTTTTCTATAATATACTTTCTCATTTCTCTATAAACGTTCTAATACCTTATTCTGCATTTCCATTAATCATATTTTTTCTTTTTGTCTCATTCCATGTTCCCATTGTAAATAGTGCTCATTACATTTCCCTTTAAATGTTAAGCATTATCCTGCCCTGTTATACAATTCTCTTAATTATATGGTCTTTCCATAATTCCAATTCATTATCTTTTCATTTCTCATTTCACACTTACTTATTTGTTCGTTTAATTCATTTTCCAGTTTTATATGTTCTTTATTTTCTTTTATTTCTATCTGTATTGGCATATGATCCGAAAATCCTGTTCCCACTACTACTTTAAAGACTGTTTCTATACCTTAAAAAATTAAGAAATAACCAAGCTCTGTTTTAACATTCCCTCGCCTGTATGTACTTGCATTTATATTACCTAATACACTAAATTTACACACTTCATAATTTTCCTTTTTTCTTTATCTAGCCTTTTTATTTTTAATCCTTCAGTCGGAATTGACATCTGCTGTTACTATAATATCCATATTTACTATTATGTAATCCAATATGTCTTTAAACAATCTTTGTTTATCTCTATATGTTACATATGCATATACTGCTATAAGTTTATAAACACATTTTTCCCATCATAGCGCTACCACTAGTAATCATCCTAATCTAACTAAAGTAAAATCCAGAATCAAAATTGTTGTACTATATGTAGTACTGCTATCCATGAACAGGTTTCTCATCCCAAATTTCAAATTATACCTCCTCTCCATACGTTTTTTGTTTGTAGTCTTTCTTCCTTGGTTAATCCGCTAACATCTTTTAATACTATAATGTCTACTTAAAATGTATTATACCACTCTAATACTCCAATTCTTCTTACTAAACTTTTTTATACTATTCACATTAACAGATACAATTCTAAGATTATTTGTTACTCTCCCTCTTAAGCTATATGAAATTATGCATTTTTGTCCATTTCCTATTTTTTTTCACTTTTAAACCTAATCCTTGGAATTTCCTTTTTCTTTTACTTTTTTTTTCCAATAGAATTTTTCTTTTAAACTACCCTCCAATTTGTAGCTCACCATCACTCACCTCTGAATCAACTTCTGTTTCACCCTCCCCTCTTTCTTTTTTATAACTGTCAACATTTTGTATATCATTAATTTTTCTACAGTCATTTTGTTGTTCTTCCTATTGTAATTGCTCCTTGTTTGTTTTTACCTTCACTTATAGTTTCTTCTACACACATTTTTTTTTATTTTGCTCTTATACAATCTGCCCCTAAATGCCCTGTTTACATTTATATTATTTCATTTCACATTTTTTGCATCATGTCCAAACTCCCCACATTCAGAACATTTCTTCTTATCACAATTAGCTGCAGAATGTCCCTCTTTTCCACAAAAATAAAACATGTTTTCTGTTGGCCTCAATACTTTACAACAGCTCTATTTCCTTCCACATTAATCATATTTGGAATATGTACAATTCTATCATTTTCTAATTTCAAAATAGTGTTACATTCCCATGCCCCAGTCCATAGTCCTCTGTTATCTATTGCTTTTGAAATGTCTAACTTCTTTACAAAAGTCCTTTAATATTTTTTTACAGTTTCACTTTCTATCTCTGTATATGCACTTTCTTTTGTGTTTCAAAGTAGAAAGTCATTGCGCTAGGAACGAAATGTGCACACAGACGCAGAATATGGACCACAAGTGTCATATCAAGTAGGGAAAGTTCTCCAATGCTCTGGCCAGATTTCCCCTAATAGTATAAATACCACCTCAGGTCTCCTCTGAAAAGAGGCTACTAGCCTAGTGGGACTAATCAAGTCAAAAAAGGATACATTGTTTCAGAGGGATTTAGGAGTAACTTTTGGTTGTTTAGCAAGGAATTCATGGGGTGAAGGTCAGACTGAGGCTGAGTTTGAATAGCTGAATGTGAGGGACTGGGTCAAAGAATAACCATATTATCGGCAGAAAGAGTGATAGGAAGGTTATGGAGATCAGTGGATATTTTGCTACTAAAGACAGAAAAAACAGTGGGGCAAGTATGGATCTGTGGGGCACTTCTGTGGTAAGGGGTGCTGAAGGTGATAGTAATGACCCTATTTTAACTATGAAATAACTAGTTGTTATGAAATGTTAGAACCAAGTGATAGTTATAGGTAGTAAGTGATTGATGGGTATTGACCCTTTCTGTTTCAGCAATCACTTGGGGATTTCTGACCATACCAAATCAAACCAGAACTTGCTAAAGTATACTCTGTTCACAATCTAGGCAAGTGCTGTGTTATACTGTGAACAAAATAATCTGTAATGTTTTTAGATATCATTGAGCAGTGTCTGATTTATGTTTGTTCTAATAAAGAATTTTTATTCCTGCTGCATTTCAGGAAATGCTTGCATCTGAAAGTTTAAATATTTTTCATACTTTAAAATAAAGTTCTCACTAATTATAATTTAACTAAGTGTAAATGGTTTAGCACTGAAGGGCTTACAGCGTCATGCTGCTCATCAGACCAGCAAACAAGGGGCACAGTATTGTTGTACTGAGTCATAAAAACTATGTAAAGATATATGTCCATTTATATGATAATACATATAAAATAGTACAAAAATACAATTACTGTTGCACTTCCAAGACGGCCACTGACTGAGATGCATGCTAATTGGAGCCCTCACAGCAGTAAAACTGATAACTGAAAAACAGCCAGTAAAAGAAGTCAGTTTGGTTGAAATTCAGCTCCTGGCTTAAGATTATTCTGTCTGGATGTCATCGAAAAAGTGTGAAAGAACCAACAATAAAGTGAAGCAAAATGAAAAGGAAAAAGTTGTTCTAGACAAGTACTCAGCAGAGATTCAGTAGGAAGAGACCAGGCTTATAACAGCTCTGAAGGAAAAAAAATCTCATATCTTTAAAATAAGTGGAACCTTAGAGGAAGGAGTACATAAAAGCAAATGAGAAGAGAACAGAAAAAGTAAGGGAAGCATCTAATAAATTAGTCTGATGCATGGATATGCTACAAAAGTCAGAAATGGAAGCAGTTAAAAGGTTTTTAGTCCCTTTAGTCTTGTACACAGGTCAGGCATATTTTTATGAACCAGAGGAGAAGTTGTGGGTATTTAATAAAGAGCTGAAGGACTTTATCTGGAAGGGGAAGACCACAAGAGTCAAGTGGGATAAACTAATTCTTCCAATAGACCAGGGCAGATTGAGATTACCCAATTTGAAGGGATATTTCAGAGCTACACAGTTAAGACTCTTATACATAGCACAAGCAGAAAACTATAATTTGAAGTAGAAAGGGATGATGATGAAACACAGGGGAAGCTCAAGAAACAAGGAGAGACTGGGATTTCAGATGCAGGCCTTGAAGGAGAGTAACAATAATCATGTAGAATATTATATCCATAAAGTAGCAGAAATTATTCTAAGAAATAAACTATCGTGGGAATGGAGAAAGGAGATAATGCTGATAGGGATGACTGCAGTTAGGGATACAGACAGCAGAGCAGGCAAGAGTAGGCTGGAATTTATTGGAGAAAACTGGCAAAGGAACGAAGCTATTGGGAGCAAATAACTAGAGAGGAAAAGATGATAGAATGGGAAGACACCAGCAATTTATGTGGATTTCATGTCAGAGATTGCTTTCCCTATCAGGGATTGATATCAGAGTATAGGCAAAGAGAGAGAAATAGGGGGGTCCAAAAGGAGAGACCAGCTTTGGCAGAGTTTTTAATAGAATTTGTTGTAGATGCTGGGTGGGCAGATTGGTCTGACGAGGGAGATGATTTTTCTGAGTTATGATACATGAATCGGATTTGCCTTGACATGATAAAGCCTTGCTGTGTTTAATAATGGTGGCTGCCAAAAAAGCAGTTACTAGAAAATGGAAATCAAAATCTAAACAAACTATACTGGAAGTAGTGAATGTAATAACAGAGGTAAAACAACTGGAATTGAGATCTTTAGAAAAGGGTAGGAACAAATGACAGAAAAAAAATGGGAATTGTGGGAATAATACATATAAGGGAGGAATGAGGTCTAAAAGGTGGCAGGATTTAAATGAGCTATGTAATGTTTGAGAAAGAATGGGTAGATTATAAGTGATGTATAATGTTTGCAACTGGGAGTGTGTCAGTATGGTTTGTGATGTAAAATGGTTGCAACTAGTATTGTGTCGGTGTAGTTTGTTTTCATTTATATAAATGTATGACTGCCTATGTAGTAAGTAATGTTTTAATAAAAATGTTTCTTGTTTAAAATAAAAAGGCAGGAATTGAATAATTTATGCAATATTTCTTAGGTTATATGATATAAGCAATATATGTGAAGTATAATATTTGTCATGTTAAAAAAGTTTGATTATTTTTATATGAATGTAAATTTGCCTATGTCACAAGTGATAATTCAATAAAAAATCTGGAAAAAAAAGTCAGAAATGGCAATAAAGGGGCGACTCAGAGATCTGCAGAAGTCTGAAGTGAAATTCTTCTAAATGTGCTTGATTTGGAAGACAGAACAAAGAAGGAAGATTTGAGGTTCACATGCATCTTTGAGAAGCCCGAAGGAACAAGTACTATAAGTTTTATGAAGTCCAATATTAGCAGTTTGGCTGGTGTCCCACAGCAGGACATAATAATAATACTAGATGGGGCACATTGTGGTTATATCAAGAAGTCTTTTAAGAAAACAGCTGAGACATTTCAACATTGAGTGCATGCTGTGATTGTTCCAAGAAGTCTTTTTTAAGAAAGTATCTGATGCATTCTAACAGAGATCACATAGTGATTGTCCCAGGAAGTCTTAGCACCTAAAATACATATAAACCAACAAAAGTATATGCTTTCAACAGCAATACTGCAGAAGGAAAAGGCATTAAGAAACAAAGAAACTAGAATGTTTGTAGAAAATGATTGTTCATTTTATACCAGATAGAAATTGAATGGATTTATTCATGTCATGCAGGAGTTTGGCAAGCAGGAGTGAGGCTTAGGCTGTTATATCCTGCATTATTTAGAGTATTTTTTTTCCCTTTGTGGTTGAAGACATTTATGAAAGCTGATTAGGTGATTTAAACAATTTAATTAGCAGGGAGATGGGAGGAACCCGGTGCAATCTTGAAGTTGTTGGATAAATAAAGGGCAGCACAAGAGTTGACCAGCAGCAGAATGGGTGTTGTTCACCCAAGTAATGATGGAGATTGAAGGTGAACTGGCCAAGGATTACTAAAGTCGAAGTGGACATGTAGCCTGAGTGGGTGAACTGTACTGCATCAAGTCCTCTTTGAGAGAGGTGGGATTGAAATAAAATATGGTATTGTAAATAATGTTGTAGGTTCAACTTAAATTTCATTCGAGAGGATGGGGATATATGTACATTTTATTGGTTTGCATTGCTATGACCTGGAAGAAGATGACTAGTATGACAGAAATGTAAAGGCAGATGTTTATTCACATAAGTAGAGATAAATCAGCTGTTAATTGAATTAAAGTGAGTCATGAATAATGAAAGCATTAATGTCCTGCACTTGGGATAAATAAAGCAATGTTTCTAAGGGGAGTTTCAGATGTCCTTCCATACCACTATTGCAGTATTCATCATGTCTGGGATCTTCTGCCAAGGATAGCCCAACGTCTAGCCAGTGTACCAAAGCCTTTATTACCTAGGGAGCATCATACATCAGACATATGCTCCTCGTACAAAAATAGGCCATAAAGGTGACATATGTACATTCCCAACTCAGAACTTCATTGCTGCCAGTCCAAACGCCGTTATCATATGTTGGTCTGAATTTCCTTCAATTTTCTGTTGTACTGAGCTTGCATCTTTCAGATAAGTTTGGGTTCTTTTATCTTTTTCTTTCATTGTTCATTGGGTTACATGTCATCTAAGAAAGGGAAATAGTGTGGGAGGCAGAGTCCCCATAAAGACCACCATAATAGGTGCTTGTTTTGCTTAGGTGCATCTCACAACCACATGCAGTGTTTCATCTGTCAGGCTTTTGTACCCAAGATTTTGGTAGCCACCTTTCTTCACTTTCCATTTACCTTGAGAACCAACGTCTGAAGCTTTTGGCCCAAGTTACTGTGGCAGAATCCACTACCCTGAGGTACAGCTGCTGCTCAAAAAGAAGGCCAAGAAGTCTAGGGCTGAGTCTGCTTTTGTCCAGCCTCCACTAGACATCTCTCTTGAGGTGAGTGACAAGCCAGAGAAGTCTGGCGTTGCCATCAGTTTCCTCTGCTGCGGCCTTCTTAGAGACCGGAACTTGCATCTCGCACATTCTCCGAGGCCTTGCAAACATCCACCACGACAATGAGGAGGAACCACAGCTGATTATTTCTAAGGGGCCTAAAGGGATTCTACCGATCCTTATTAGGGAAGAGGTCCATGATACCTTAACTGAATTCAGCCAGGGGTCCAAACCTCCGCATTTCATCATAGCAGACACCCCAGTGAAGAAAAGGCAGAAGACCAAGCATGTGGTGTCTGCTCCAAGGGATCCACAAAGGGAGTGGCAAGACTTCCCTCAAGGCTTGTTTAATGCCAGGATGGCACTGAAGCCTTGTCAAAGTAAGACTGATGTTCTTCGTGTTTCACTGTTGCAGTCATTACATTTGGGTAATCTGCTGGCAGGTTGCCCTCAGTCGGCCTGAATAACAATGTCTTGGGTCCTGAGTCGGTTGCTGTTTCCTCTTCCATGATGTCAGGTCGTCAGGGGTATAAAACATGCAGCCGACACCATTTTATTCAGTCTTTCTTGCCGCATGGTGCCCGAAGCAGAAGCAGTTCGCAAGTGCCGGTCGGCCGACTCCTGAAATTTTCGCATTAGAGTTTCAGAACCAAAGTCTTTAAACTAAAACTAAGTACCCCGTTGGGAAAACTTTTTCTTGCTCCTTACCGATGGCAGTAAAAGTTAATAATTGCATTACTTGTGGGAAGCAAATACCTCATAAGGATTTTCATTTGTACTGTATTCCTTGCCTAGGCCCAGATCGCAACATGCCTTGCTGTCGGTTTTGTGCTAGATTTAACCAACGCACTATTAAGCGCCTGTATATTTTTGCTTCTAAATATTTTGGTTCAAGATTTAATTATTCTGAAATGTTGTCAGTTAGCAATCCGACTACTGGAGTTCACAAAAAACGCAAAGAAAAAGACAGAGACAGACCATCGAGGTCCAAAACCAATGACAAAGCTTGTCCTAAGCCAGTCGCCGGTTCAGCAGTAGTGAGGTGCTTTCGCAGCCCCTGATGCCCGCTACTTTTGAGTCACAGGCCTCTACCGAGACCCATTTGGAGTCCGGTATGCCGCGAGATTCTCAGAGTATTGAACCCACAGATGTCTTTTCCTTGGATGGGTCCGGAGCCGCTGAGCAGGCAACGGCTTCTGAGGGTGTTTTCAGGCCTCAACATTTTTATATTAAACCAACGCCAGCCTCAAAAACAAGGACAAAAACATCTTCTATGTCTAAAAAACCGACGCAGGAGCCACGTGCTCAGGCCCCTATGCCTAAAAAACAGATGATCAAAATGGCTGAGGATTTAATTACCTTGATCAGGGGTTCCCAACCCCCCCCCACCACCACCACCACCTGCTAAGAGGCCTAGGCAAGGCACTAATTATGAATCTTCAGACCATTTCTTCTGATTCCTCTTCTGATTAGGAATTTTCTATTCCACCCTATGAGGATTCTGATGCAGGGGAATCAATCCCATCTGCATCTCCTCCTGAGGATTACTCTTTTGGAGAGACTTTGCATACTTTAAGGGAACATTTTCACTGGGAGAGTCAGGACTTCTCTGAATCAAAAAAGAGGCTTAGGGATTTCCTTCTTCTTCCTCAGCATAGGCCTTTGGCAATACTTCTTGTATTAGACATTGTTGATGTGTTTTCAGAATAAAGCATGGCTCCTGATTCCCTGCCTCCGGCTCCTAGTAAGCCAGACAGATATTACAGGGTTCCTGACTCCCACAAATTTCTATTCAAAAATCGTGCTGCTGATCCTGAGACTATTTCTCAGGGTCCCCAAGGTGTAAAGGCCTTTACAGCCAAAAATCCTACCACCTCTGACAGAGATTCCAGGGTGCTGGATAGATGGGGAAAGAAGGTTTATATGTCTGCAACCTTGGCAATCAGGGCCTTAAACTGCCAGTTTCATATGCTTAAATATCGACAGCATGTTATGGGCTTACTGAAAGAGAAAATGATGTTGATTTCTGATTGTGTGGAAAATAAAGAGTTACAGGAATTATTGCATTCAGCAGAGCAGGTTGGAGAGCATACTTTGCAATGTGGTTTTGATTCCTTGGAGGCCTCTTGTAGGGCCGCCATTACTGGATCTGTGATTAGAAGGCATGCCTGGCTCAAGGAGCAAAATCTGCCTTATCATGTTAAAGCTAAATTGTTTGATGCCCCTGTGCAGCATGATACTCTGTTTGGTAATAAGGCAGAAGAGGTTTTATAGAAAATGGAAGACGAAGCTAAATCTATGCAAACTGTAAAAGATTTCTTGCAAGTGCAGTCACCCAGGTTCAGTAGACACTGGCCTACTAAAAAATGGTCCTTTCCTGTGTCCAACAGAGCCACTCAAGGCAAATCCAGGTGCTCAAAAGGCTCCAGATACCAATCACAGGGTTCTTACAGGTCAAAGCAATGGGGTGCCTCTACCTTCAAAACTGGAGGAAACCAAGCGCAACCCTACAGTAAGAAGTCTCAATGGCTTTCCTCTACCATCACCAATCACTTACCTTTTGGCAACCCCCTTGGGGGGAAAACTAGCACTTCATGCTCAAAATTGGCAGTTAATGACCCAGGACAAATGGGTATTAAACATAGTATCCCAGGGGTACAGATTTCATTTCCATACTTTGCCAATTCCAAACGGATGGCCGGATCTGCCACAAAACCAGTGGGCAGAGGCCCAGAAACAAGTCATGTTCCTCATGGATATGGGGGCTATTCAACCAGTACCAGAAAAGGAAAAAGGACAAGGTTTTTATTCAAGACTTTTCCTGGTACCCAGAAAAGACCATTCATGGCATCCAATACTGGACTTATCGATTTTGAACACGTTCCTGGACATTCCAAAATTCAAAATGCTGACTTTACAACAGCTACTGCCTATGCTAGGCAGGAATGCTTGGTTAGTAACTCTAGACTTAAAAGAGGCATACCTGCATATCCCAATAAAGGGAATCATGCAGAGATACCTCCGCTTCAAAGCAGGTTTTTTGCATTACCAATTCTCTGCACTGCCCTTTGGCTTATCTACTGCGCCCAGGGTCTTTACAAAGTGCCTGGCACCAGTAATTGCATTTTGCAGACAAAGAAGCATTCAAATTTATCCTTATCTGGACAACTGTCTCATTCAAGCAGAGGACAAGGACACTCTTCTTCAGCATCTGGCGTTTGTAAAAAGGCTTCTAGCATGCCTAGGGTACACCATAAACGAAAATAAATCACAACTGGTACCCTCTCAAATAATTATATTCCTGGGTGCAAGCTTGAATACAACTGCCCAGATGGCTTACCTAACGCCAGACAAACAAAAGCAACTGACAACATACTTCAAACAAATGGCAACAAAAACCCAGTTATCTGCAAGACAAAGTCTGCAGGCTTTGGGGTTCATGGCATCCTGCATTCTACTAATTCCATATGCGAGACTGCATATGAGAAAACTTCAATGGTACCTAAAATGTTTATGGAGTCAACATTGTCACTGTCTGGAAACAATGATTCCTCTCATTCCCTTCCTACAACAGGAGTTTCTTTGGTGGGCAGAGACATGTCACCAAAACAAGGGACTGTCATTCACTCTACCCCCTGCCACCCTAACTACAGACGCATCAGACTATGCTTGGGGAGCCCACCTGGCGGGGAGATGCATTCAGGGCAAATGGAGCCCAAACCAAATGCATCTGCATATCAACCAGAAAGAGATGCTAGCTGTTCAGAATGTTCTGACAGCCTTCAAAGACTTACTTCATCCAGGACAACTACTGATAAAGATGGACAATACCACAGTTATGTGGTACATAAACAAGCAGGGGGGTACACATTCCTACCCCCTTTGCAGACTAGCCATGGCCTTGTGGAAAACAGCCTTGACTTACCAAATACATCTTCAAGCTCAGTTCCTGCCAGGAAAACAAAATACTCTGGCAGACAACCTAAGCAGTAATCGTGTGGACCCACATGAATGGAAACTGGATCCACAAATCTTCAGCATGTTAACACAGAAATGGGGGAGCCCAGACATAGATCTATTTGCCTCTCCCCAAAATTATCAGACAAATTCTGCACAAGAACTCATCACAAAAAAAACATGGAAAGTGGATGCCCTATCCTTCAGCTGGAAAAACCTATCAGTCTATGCCTTTCCCCCTCTGCCTCTACTCTGCAAGGTCTTACTAAAAGTCAGACAGGAAAAAACAAAAATGATCCTAGCTGCTCCGGACTGGTTTCGCCAGCACTGGTACCCACTTCTAAGGAATATGTCTCAACTTCCTCCATGGTACTTGCCTCAAATACCTCATCTACTGTCTCAGCAGAACAATCAAACTCTGCACACTCAGCTCCAAACTCTGAATCTTGCAGCATGGCTGATCAGTTAATTATTCAAACAACACCTCTCAGTAAATCTGTGATCGATGTCATTTTGGAAGCCAGAGGGCCTAGTACTTGAAAATCTTATGCTGATAAATGGAAAATATTCTGTGCTTGAAACCAAGCACAAGGAACAGATTCAGCAAAGCCCAATATTCCTCAGATTTTACAGTATTTGACTGAGATGCTTGACAAGGGCCTATCTTTTTCTTCAATAAAAATCCATGCCTCTGCCATTTCGGCTCATTACAACACAGCGCGTCCCTTCTTTTCTCATCCTCTGCTTAAACAGTATCTTAGAGAGGCCAAACATTTAAGGCCTCCCAGAAGATCACCAACTCTGGCATGGGACCTCAATTTTGTGCTGGAAAGACTCACCCTGCCTCCTTTTGATCCAGCAGCTACTGCGAATATAAAATTTCTGTCTTGGAAAACAGCTTTTCTCTTGGCAGTCACTTCACCAAGAAGGGTTTCAGAACTACATGCTCTCATGGCAGTGGAGCCTTTTATTATATTTTACCCGGACAGGGTGTCCCTCAGGACCAATCCTTCTTTTATTCCTAAGGTGGTATCTAGTGTGGCTCTTAACCAGACCATTCACCTGCCAACATTTTACCCAAATCCGCAGAACAAGGGGGAGCGGATTCTACATTCATTGGGCGTACACACACAACTAAGATTCTACTTAAACAGGACCAAATCTCTAAGAAAGTCTGAGCAACTACTGGTAGCATTTGCTGCAGGATCATAGGGGAAGGCTATATCAAAGCAGACTATTTCTAAGTGGATAAGCCACTGCATTTGTTTCTGCTACTTGAACCATGGTAAACCTGTGCCCAAGGGGATCAGATCACATTCCACCAGGGCTGCCTCTACTTCAGCAGCTTTTCTCAGAGGGGTTCCAACCAAAGACATTCTAGAAGCTGCTACTTGGACCTCTGTTCATACCTTCATAAAGCATTATCATTTGCCTCACTTCTCCAAATCCAGGGCAGGCTTTGCCACTGCAGTTCTGCAGGGCCTTATAGCCGCTCCTAATGCTGTTTAGTTCCATCCTCCCATCCATAGCTTTGGGATTCTACCCAAATGTAATGACTGCAACAGTGAAACACGAAGAACATAGTACAGTTGTGTACACTTACCATAAATGTAGATGTTAGAGTGTATTCACTGTTGCAGTCCGGGTTACCCACCCCCCATCCCCCTTTCTATACCTTTTCTTTCCTTCACTATACACTAAAGCCTTTGTGGTGTATTTGCTTTTAGATGAAGGTAAAGTTTATGTTGCTAAAAGTGCATTTATATATATTTCTGTTTATATATATATATATATATATAAAATTTGATCCCCATTTGGGGGGCACCTGACATCTGGGGCAAGTAAAACTGAATAAAATGGTGTCGGCTACATGTTTTATACCCCTGACGACCTGACGTCACGGAAGAGGAGACAGCAACCGATGCAGGACCCAAGACTTTGTTATTCAGGCCGACTGAGGGCAACCTGCCAGCAGATTACCCAAATGTAATGACTGCAACAGTGAATACACTCGAACATCTACATTTATGGTAAGTGTACACAACTGTACTTTCTTTTGTGTAGACTACCTGGACAGCCTTCTAAAGGTAAGAAGGTTCCTAGGCATGTTTTTCAAATAAGCCTATTCAAATGCCCAAGCCCCAGAAGCATTCCTTTCCTGCCAAATCTGCAGCCATCTGTCTGCTATCCCTTCCTTTCAGCCAGGTTCTTTTGTCCATCAGGCTTTCTCTCTCTCTCTCCCTGTTTGGCAGCTGATGACAACAGACACCCGAGTTCTTTACATTCTCTGGCGTACTTTATAACCTGGAAGACCCTTTCCTACTTTTCTAGCATTCCTCAACCTCCTACAGAAGTGCTTCCTTATTTTCCATGGGTATTGCAGGGTCTGCTAGACCAGGATACCATTCAGCTGGTGCCACAGACCGAAAGGTGTTTGGACTTTTATTCCATGATTTTTCTGGTCTCCAGGAAAGAAGGTCTTGGAAACCTGTCCTGTTTCTTTTTCATAGTACCTTCCTTTTGAATGCTGTCTCTTCAGACTCCGTTTCCTCTTTTGCTCCCCGAGGCCTTTCTGCTTTCATTGAATCTGAAGAACACTTATCTTCACATTTCTAGCCACCTTTTGTTCAGGAAATGTTTGCGTTTCTCTGCTTTTTCCTCTCATTTTCAGTGTTCTGCTTTGCCCTTTTTACTTTCAACAGTCCCAAGGGTTTTTACTAAATGACAAGCCCCTGTAGTCATCTTTTGTGGGCATCAGGGCATTCAAATATTTCCTTATTTGGATGACCTCTTGCTTCAGGCTGCATCCCATTCCCAGCGGGTACAGGATCTTCATTTTACCCAGCTTCTGTTGCATAGCCTAAGGTTCACTGTCAACCTTCAAAGGCAATGTTGACTCCATCTCTGGACTATGTTTTCTTAGGCTGCAGGTTCCATACTCTTCCATTGATAGCATTTCTCCCTGCCTTCAGGGTTTTGTCCCTACTTCCCTTGTCCTTTCTTCCAGCCAGGGAGTTTCTCGGGGCTCTGGGGTTCATGGCCTCTAGCATACCCATGCTTCCTTGGACCAGGCTTCATTTGAGGAAGTTTCATTGGTGTGTTTCATTGTGTTTCTGGACATAGTTCACCAGTGGAGTGTTCCTCAAGTAGATCTTTTTGCCTCCCCCTGAACAGGCAACTCCCTGTGTTTTGTTCAGAGTCCCAAGTCCTTTGGTTTGGAAGGTGGATGACATGTCTTTCTCTTGGAAGAGAATGTTCATGTGTACCTTTCTTCCTCCTCTTCCAAAGATCCTTCACAAAATCGAGGAGGACTCTCCAAAGATTTGGTTTGGAGACTCCTTTTTGCCCCAGACAGCACTGGTTCTCCCTCTTATTCCATCTGGCCAGGGGCAATCAGCGCAAATTACCTCACCTCATTGATCTTCTCACACAGGTCAAGGGAACTCTCCTTCATTTGTTCACTCTTCAACTGACACTTTGGATGTTAGGTTTTGATTCCTTTCCTACATCAGTTTTCAGAGGATGTGCTCATGGTCTTGCAGGAGGCCAGGAAACCTAATGCCAGAAAGTCATATATGTCCATATGGAAAAGATTTTCTGTTTGGTGTCTTAAATATCACCAGGACCCCTTTTTGGTGAGTGTCCCCTTGGTTCTTTCCCATTTGTATGAAGTCCTACATGCAGGCTTGGTATACTTCTCTGTGAAAGCTCACTTAGGTTCATAGGTTCATACTAGGCTATCTGCCCTGGGGCATTTATAAGCCTAGCCCGATTGTGTTTGGCTTATGCCACCCCATGATTTGAGTTTACTGTGCCCATTTTAAAGTTTAGTTTACTGTGCTTCTGTCTAATAGTGACACTGAAGTAATCCCCGGGACAAACCTACGATCCCCCATCCACTCATCAAGATTCCTCTTGAAGAGAGTCAGTGAGGTGCTGTGCCTAACATGAATTGGAATTCTATTCCAGAGCGAAGGGAGCCTCTGGGTTATGAATCTGTCCCTCCAGCATGTTCTATTTATTTCTGTGCTGAGGTTCAAGTCCCTCAAGCGCGTGGCTCTAAGGGATTTCGATTTTCTGAGGTGGAGCATGTCCATTAATTCTGAGTTGGACATAGCTTTATATGTCAGGCATAGATCGCCTTGTTATCTATTTCTGCCTGTCTGCCACATACTCCTCCTTTGGCCTCTAGGTTTGAGGTAAGGCAGTTTCTTAAAGGTGGTGTTCATATTAGACACCCAAGAAAGCCCATTCCCCCTTCTTGGGATCTTAATTTTGTCCTTAAAAGCTGACTTAAGGCTCCTTTTGAGCAGACTACTGCTGCTTCTTAGCAACATTGCACCTGGAAGACTGTTCTGTTGATTGCTTTAACCTCTGCCAGAAAGGTGTCTGAATTGCCATCCCTCCTTTTTTGTTTTTTCATAGAGATATATTGCCTCACTGTACAAATCCTTATTTTATGCCCAAGGTGGTTAATGAGTTGTCCCTGAATCAACCTATCCAGCTTCCTTCTTTTCCCTTCTGTGCACGCTGCTAGTGAGATGGTTCTTAATACCTTAGATTTGCATAAACAGCTCAAATATTATCTAGATAAAACAAAGGCCTTTCATACATTTGATCAGATTTTTGTTTCTTTTAGGACATTGGGTTTGACATTCGGGGTGAGGCGGTCTGCATAGGAAAAATTACTTACACCCTATATTCTTTTAGTGAGGTACCTCTGTGGATGTTCCAGTTGTTGGATATGCCTGGTTAGACACATGCCAAAAGAGGCATTGTACTCAATAAGTGGTCTGATGAATGCCAAATCCAGTGGAATAAGGACTTCCTCAGACCTAGATGCCATATCTTTGTTTATAGGTTTCACAGTTCATTTTATTATGAACTGCTATCTCGTCAGCTTTGAGCATTAAGCCTTGGATCCAACTTATTTTTTCTTGAAATCTTGAAATAAAAAATAATACTGAAATTCTTTCCTTACAATTTCTGTACAGACCATCATTGGGTCAAAAGATTGGAAAAAGCTCTAAAATGCACCTCAGAACATCTACATCCCTCATGGCTACTGGTGGCCTAACAGCCCCAGACCCCCAGCTTTATTCACTTATTTCTCTACACTTATTACACTGCAGTCTTGGTCAGTTAAGGTATGTTAAAAGGGTGGAGGAAAAAACAAAGCTCAAGAATAATACTGAGTTTTTTTTTTCCTTAATCAGGACTTTTTCAGTCCATTTGATCAAGGTGCTAGATAAAGTTATGAAATGCACATCCAGCATCTAGAGGCTGCATGGCTTCTTGGGGATGCTGGAACCCCAGACCCTTAACTTAATTTAGTTATTTCCCCCACATTTATTACAGTGCAGTCCTAGTCAGTTAAGGTGCATTGAAAAGATACAGGAAATAGCAAAGATCAAATATCTCTCTTAAATTCTTTCCTTGATTATGGTTATTATTCAGGCCATCATTGCATGAAAATGTTGTTTAAAATAACTTTGAAATCCACCTAAGAGAGTCTAGAACCCCCATGGCTTTTGGGAATTTAATGGCCCCCAGACCCTTAGCTGTAATCATTTAATCTGATGTGGTCAATTTTCATTCTGTCCTAAACCTTTCGGCCACTACAATAGTTCATGGGAACCCAAAACTCTCAAGCTCATCCCTTACCCACAATGCACCTATCCCAACTACCTCAGATCTTGTTTGCCACTTTGCAAGTTAGACATGGTGCCATATTCTGTTGAGCCACTTAAGTGATTTCTTTTTCCTTCTATTATAAGCTTTAATTTTCCTTATTTTCTTCTTAAACCTTACCCTGTCATACATTAGTACTCTCTGATACTATTGCTAGTATCTCCTCTTTTAAACCTACCTTTCCATTTCTTCTACACTTTCATGTAGCTCTAGAATCTCGTTATTTCTTTCTATTCCCATCTCCTCTACACTCTGTGTAGCCTTCAAATATTATTGTTGATATTCCCCTTTTCCAAAAAAAAAAAAAAATTGTTTTCCTGTTTATCTGTCTCTGCCTCTTCTAAACTTGTTGAGAGCACGAACGTGTGTGCGTGCTTGTTGCCTCTTCAGATGGTGGATGAAGAAAAAAGCCTGGCGGGCTTTAAACGCTGTGAGAAACATGGTCACAAAATTCCTTATTCTGACACACACATTCTGTATACGTATATTGTTTGGGGCCCCTTCTATCTTCAGGAGGACTGCTCCAATTGTCACCCTTTCAGCCATCGAGTTCTTGTACAGAGAAAAAACAAATTGATACTTAAAGCGCTTCTTCCCTCCTGTTTCGGGGAGGCCATATCTGGAACGACTTCTTTACCTAAAGGAAAATATGATGTTTCTAGTCCAGCCTCCTCTTTCTCCTCTAAGGTCTCAGAGAAAGGCAAAGAAGAGAAGTTCTTTGACTCCAACTTTTCCATCAGTTCCTGAGCTTGAAGAAGGCAAAGGTTTCAGTTCTGTCTTCTCCCTCTGATTGTCCAAGCCTTTGACTCTGATGGAATTGTCAGAACCAGTAAGACTTCAGATCCAACCTTGTCTTCGGTTCTGACAGTTCAAGAAAAAAATGTTTCAGTGCAGAGTTCTTTGCAACCGATGCCTCAGATAAGATTCATTTTCCACTACCTTCTTCATACCTAGCACTCTATATTCACACCCATTTCCAGACAAACTTCCTTCTCTCTTCTTGGAAAGGCCCAGATCTCTGTTTGTCATGTCAACCCATTCTTCCAGAAGTCTTGTTGAAGATGATGTGGAGAGATTGGTGAGGATAATTCTCTGGGCTCAAGGTGTGACTGGGACCACCTTGGTTCTTACCCCCATTGGTCAGGGACTTTAGTCTTCAACTACCCCTCCTTTAATTCCTCCTCTTATTTACTTCACTGGAAATTTCAGAGAGCATAGTTCTAAGCTGTCTGGTAACAGCTATGTCGGATCTGAAGACATCCTTACCCCCAGATCCGATGATTGCTCTGAGTTATTTGGTTCAGTCAGAACCAGAGACCTCTCAGAGCCGTATCTATCCTGTCATTTCCAAGGGGCCAGAGTCAACGCCTATTTTTTTGGAGCCATCTTTGCACTTTGGGGCTTTGGCATGGATCAGCTCGGCTCTGGCATCTGCCTCGGGAGGGATCTCCTCAGGGCATGGATGGACTGTGGCTCTGAGGTCTGCCCTCTCATATCCGGGGTCCTTTCCTTCTCTGGATGGATCTGCTTTCAAGAGCCATGTCTGCTTCAGTCAGTCCCTTCCCTCTTGGAATAGGCAACTCTGTCATATTTTCATTCAGAACCTCAACCATTGCCTATACCAGGACAACGATTACCAAATTGTCAGGTTTGCCAGCAGGGTGCCCCCTATTCTTCCAATACCTCCCCAGACCATCCCACTAAGGAGATCCCTAGGAAGAAGTACAAGAGGAAGCACTTTGATTCACTGGAAGATCCTGATGATGCCTGATTTGGAGACATCCTAGAAATCCTTAAGCAGAGAGGTGATTGGAAGTTCACCAAACGTTTGTCTGTGGAATCCATGTATCTGCAGGCCTTTGGTACATGCTCATCTACTTCCTGGGTAACTCCACCCGCTGATGATCTCATTGAGTTGATCTCTTGGTGGGCATGGAAGTCCCCTGATTCCATTTAGCCAATTCCTCTGGAGACCAGACAGAATTTTAACTGCCCCTGAGGATAAGCCATTCTGGACAAAAAGTTTGCCTGTGGATGCCATGGTCATGGCAGCAGCACAAAAAAAGGAACTACCAATGGAAAGTTCTTCTATCTATCCTCTCAACAAGTAGTCTTGGACAGTGGGTAGATTTGGGAAGCACATTTATACATCAACAACCTTTGCCTTATGGTCCTTTAACTACTTGGCACATTTCACCAGACTGCACCTGGCACATTTCAAAAGACTGCAGATGAATTTGATTAAAGAACTTTCAGATACCTTCTCAGTAGCCACCTCTGAAGAGGTGTGGAAGTCTATTACCTCTCAGTTGGCCACCCTAAATTCCATTTCTAATTCTTCCATTAAGTTCATTTTACATGTAGTCGAAGGAATGACCAGAGCAGCGGGTTCAATGTTGCCATAAGGAGATGCTCTTGGATGCGCTTATGTGATTTTTGGAGCCGTTTAAGTCTTTGTTCGTCAATCCTCCTTTTCATGGCACATCTTTGTTTGGCCCTAAAATTAGACACATTGACCAGATATGAGAAAGATGGGAAAAGCCTTTCTGCTGTTGACATATATTATTTCACTCTGCAAAGATCCTTTTCAAGGAATTAGTGCAGCGGTGGGAAAATGTGGTTCAGACTATCCCAAGGCTCTTCTCAAGACACACATGGTGGTTCTGCCATGGGCAGAGGGGGAATGCTAATGGGAGATACCGCCCCCATGGCCGAGGGGGCCCACAAAATCAAGGGTACAGAGATTCCTTCTTTGGTAAACTCTTTCAGCGCTCCTGAAGGAGGTCTAATTATCCTCCTCTAGAGACAATTGGGGGGTAGTTGATCCCTGCATCAGAGAGCCTGGCTACAGGTAACTTCTGATACATGGGTGCAGAGGATAATATCCAGAGGTTATATTATACCATTTTCCCTTCCTCCATCCACTTGCAAAAAAATCCCGGATGTTCTACCCAGTCAAAGGGATCAAGCAGCACTACAAATACAAAAGCTGCTAGAAAAGAGTCATCCAAGAGGTCCCACCAGACCAGAGAAAATCCATAATTTACTCAAGGTTCTTTTTAGTGCCAAAAAAGACCAGGGACTGGAGACCAATTTTGGATCTTAGCAATGTAAACAAATCAGTTTGGCGAACCAAATTCCAGATGGTCACAGTTCAGTCTATTCTTCCTTTTTTTTTTTTTTTTTAAACAGGACAACTGGATGTGCTTGATAGACCTTCAGGATGTGTACTACCACGTAAAAATGCAGAGATGATCCAGAAGCTTCTTGCCCTTTCGGCTGGGAGCCAGTCACTATCAATTCAGAGTACTGCCCTTTGGCCTCACCATAACCTCCAGAGTGTGCACCAGGTATGTGACAGTAATAGCAGTTGACTTGAGACTGCAAGGATTCTGGGTGTTTCTATGTTTGGATGACTGGCTCATCATGGCCACAACCAGACATCAACTACTAGAGGCAAGAGAAAAAGTTCCCCAAACATGCTCTCTCCTGGGTATAACCATAAATTATGAAAAATGTCACCTGGAACCAACACACACTGGATTTCGTTGGGGCTTCTTTAAACGCAAAGACCACAATTGCCTCCTGTGATGGCCCACCACTGGCCCAGTAATCAAGGAGTCTCAATCCTCACTACTAGCACCAGTGGGGGACGTACATTGGAAGAATTGCAGGTACACACAGTGTTTCCAGATGCAGCTGTCTGCATCAAGTGCATTTTCCCTTAAGAGCACACAGAGACCACAGTCAGTCCCGGTCTGGTTTCTACCTCTTCCTCCAGATCACCAATAAGACTCCGCACTGGCACAGCTATAGAGTTGAGATCTCAGCTGAGTGGCAAAGCCAAGACCTCCAGCACCCTCTCTGTCCAACCAGTGCTTCCTGTCCCTGTCCAAGAAGCTGACACACACACACACACACACACACACACACACACACACACACACACACACACACACACACACACACACTCTCTCTTTGAGATTTGTTTTACACACACACACACACACACACACACACACACACACACACACACACACACCTGGGAAAGGCAGGCGCAAGTTTACTAGCTATGCCCCCTTCTGCCCAGACTATAAGGTAGTTATTATTGCCACCAGCCAACTCTTTATTAGCTACTGTAAGGCCCTTAACAAAGGGTGACCAATCTTACTGTGTAATGTTATTACAATACAAATGGTAGTTTGACCACTAGCAAGGCTATTAGGAGTGACACAGCGTCATCAAATAAATATGCAGTTACTCTCAGAACTTAAATTTGTCTCATGGATATCGGCCACAGTGAAAGGTTTAAATATATTTAATAATACATAAAAGAACAAGAAATACTCAGTATATAATCACAGTAACATCAGAGTTCAAAATCACAGGAAATATGTAAAACAACATTGCAGGACAGTCACAAATAAATAAAGAAAAATATCTGAAGTAAGCTTTGCTATATGCCTGACTATATCTAGAGAATTACTATATCCTAGTTAACTTACGTACAGCGCAAACAAGGCAGTTGTGGTGAATGGATCTTCCAGCTGATGTCAGGTCAAAGAAAATACAGAATACTCAGTCTCTCACAGAAAGTTCTTAAATTAATATCTCAAATATTACTGCTGGGATTGCTTGCAGGGTCCAAAAATCAGAAAACCTGCTCTGAGACTGGTCGAGAACACGATAAAAACACACCGTCGAGAGAAAAAAAACTTTATATAGATAGCAAAGCTTTCAGGTTGATACCCTTCCTCAATACTAATACAAAGCAATAAACAAAGCAATCAACTTTAAATAGGAGTCAAACATATCACATGGTTGCAGCCAGTCAATCATGTGACAAACATATACAAAATTATTACAGAAACAATTAAAAACGTTAAAAGCAATACTCAGTGCATAAAGAATAAAGTACATACAGCAGCAAATATATATGCAAGTATATACTTATCAATAAAACCTAGTCTGTTGTAATTTAACTAAAACTGGTTTCAGAGTTACAGCAGTGACATCACTTCTTGTCATCTGACTATCCCAGGTAAAACCCCCCATTGATGCAGCTGGTAGCATTTAGCATCTACCTGTGAAAATACATAGACAAGGCTTTTCTTGGATCTAAGGCAGATCCCGGAAGTCATAAAACAATAAAAACACTTCCAAGACAATATAGTGAACCTCTTGATGTTATGTAGCCCTACCTTGCCATAATTCTTGCTGGATGGGTTAGGAGCTGATATTCGGCTCTGACTTGGCCAATACTAAAGCTCGAGAGCTTTTACTAGCTCAAGGCTACCCCCTATCCCATGGTGCCTCACAGCAATTCCTCAGATCTCATTTGCTGCAAAAACGTCGAGGTTGTGTCTTACTGGCTCGTTGGCCAAGTAAAATGATTTTTTACTGTATTTAGTCCTTTTCTACCCTTTTTCTATCTGATATATTTAGTTTCTTGTATCTTGTGCGACTGTTTTTGAAAGTTTTTCAACCCCTGTGTCCCCCCTTAGGACTGTATGGCCCGTTTAAGTTAGAAGGCCTTTCCTCCCTGTGTGTGTGTGACTGTTAAAAAAATAAATAAATAAATAATCTTCTCTTCACCTTTATTGTTAATACTTTTACTGTTATTGTCTTTTTGTCTTAGTATCTAAGAATGTCTAAAGATAAACATCACAAGGGCCATCACCCTTCGGGGTTCAAAAAATGTGATAGGTGTGCACAGAAAATGTCTCTTACAGACAGCCACACCAGTTGTGTATATTGTCTTGGCGAAGCCCATTTACAGGAACCTTGCACCTTCTGTCACGCTTTTAGAACAAGACTTTTGAATGAAAGGAAGAGAAAACTCATTGACAGGGGTCTCATGACCATTCTTCCAGGAACAGCTGGAACTTGGTCAGGCAGCTCCAAAATCCTCAAAGAGAAAATCATTGTCCCCAGCTTCTGAGCCAACCAAAAAGACTAAAGCATTGGAACCAAGAAGTTCTGGTTCCGACTCTGCTTCATCTTCGTTGCTGTCGATTTCATCGGTTCTGAGACAGTCTTCGGTACCGAAAATTTTGCCCAACATCGAGACTATCTCCTACATTGAGATCTCCTATTTTGGAGAGGAGGTCTCCTGTCTCCACCAGATCCTCCAGGACCCTATCAGATGAGGACATTGAGAGGGTGGTGAAGAGGTTGCTTTCGGATCCAGCTCTGGCTAGAAAATTGGCCCCTCCGGACCCAAATGTCTCGGAGCCATCCCCTTTACCAACCACTGTTCCTCCTCCAACTGCTTCGCTCTCGGAGCCTATTACGTCAGGTTCCTCTGTCTTCGACCCTTCGGCTCTGGGGATTCAACCTGTTTCCTTGGAGCCATTTACTCTATCCTTGATGGCTCAGTCTGGAGCTGAGGGTTCTGGGAGCTGACACTCTTGTGTCGACTCTGAGGGGAACAGTCACCCTGGGTTCTCGTTGGAACCAACCCTCCTCCCTCTTGGAGCCTCGGCTCAACTCAGCTCGGCTCCCACTTCTGCTTTGGAGCTGTTCCCTCTTGCTAGGAATCGACCATCCGCCCCCTCGGAGCAGAGGTCTTCTTCGGAGCAGGGGGGAAAGGCTTTCAAAGCTATAGAAAAGTCTTTTTCCTCTGCCAAAGCCATTCCTTTGGAACTTGTGTCCCACCAGCAGCAGGCAGCAACCTCTTCCCCCCTGCCACCCCCACAGTGTAGGGAACCAGAGGGCCAAGTAGCCCCCATTGGAAGTGCCCCCTCTTCCGTGACCTCCCCAGATTATCCCACTGGAGATCTCCCTCGGAAGAGGCTATGTAAGAGGAAACATGTCTACTCTCCTGAGTCTGACACTGATTTAGAGGAATCAGAAGGGTCCCCTAGATCCCCCTCTGAGGATGTCTCCTTTCCTGGCATCCTAGAAATCCTTAGAAAGAGGGGTGATTGGAAGATCTCTAACCCTACTGAGGATGAATCAGTGTATCTTGAGGCCTTTGGCTCCCGACCTTCCACCTCCTGGGTGACACTGCCTTATTACCAACTTTTGGGGGTTATATCGCAGAAAGCATGGACCTCTTTAGATTCATTGGAAGCCGTCCCGAGGAAGCCAAACAAATTTATGACAACACCTGAGGACAAGTCTTTCCTTAGTAAGGGAGTTCCAGTTGATGCTATGGTGGTAGCAGCAGCCACCAAGAAGGAATTATCTGAGACATCTTCCAATATCCATCCTCCTAACAAGGAGTCCAGGACGATGGATAAGTACGGGAAGCGTACATTAGTTTCAGCGGCATTTACATTAAGATCGCTGAATTACCTGACTCATTTTACTCGTCATCAGAGGATCTCCTGAAAGAGTTAGGAGATATACCCTCCAGGACTCAGTAGCTCCGGGTTCCATGGATAAGGTTTCTATGCAGCTCTCCACCCTTACTTCCATAGCTAACTCCTCTATGAGGCTGATCTCATATGCGGCAGATGGAGCGAGTAGGGCAGCCACAGCAGGAGTATCCCTCAGGAGACATTCGTGGATGCGTCTTTGTAATTTTACAGAATCCTTCAAGTCTTCCTTCACTAATGTTCCCTTTGATGGTTCATCTCTTTTTGGACCCCAAGTGAAAGAGACTTTGACTAGGTGCGAGCAGGAAGGGAAAACCTTATCTGCCATTGGAGTCCATTTCTCTCTCCAGTCCAGACCCTACAAGGGTAATACAGGAGGGAAAATGTGGTTCTGCAAATCCCAAAAAGATTTTCCTCGGGCACAAGGTCAACTCTCCCCCAGAGGCAGAGGGGGAGGATATAATGGAAGATGCCACCCTCGCGGCAGAGGAGGTCCACAACATCAAGGAGACAGAGAAGCTTTCTCTGATCATCCTTTCCATCGACCCTGAGGGGTTGCCCAACTGTCCATCTCTGGAGGCAGTCAGGGGTTGTATATCGGTGTACCCAAGCGCCTGGCTAACTATCACTCAAGATCGTTAGGTACACACAATAATATCCAGAGGTTACCTGATTCCCTTTATTTCCGAACTCCCAACAAACTGGTCTCTTCCAGACGTACCAACCATCCAATTAGACCATGCAACATCAGAGGTCATCTCGTTGCTGCAAAAAAGAGTCATACAAGAAGTCCCCGCAGAGCAAGTAGGATCCGGAACTTACTCTCGATTCTTTTTAGTTCCAAAAAAGACAGGGGACTGGAGATCTGTTCTAGATCTCAGCAGGCTCAACAAGCATGTAAGAAAATCAAAGTTCCGAATGGTCACTCTGCAGTCGATATTTCCTTTTATTGGGAAAGATAACTGGATGTGCTCAATCGATCTGCAGAATGCGTACTACCACATCAAAATGGAAAGGCGCTCCAGGAGACACTTGTGCTTCTGGCTGGGAGCCAGTCATTTTCAGTTCAGAACACTGCCCTTTGGCCTCACTACAGCCCCCAGAGTGTTTACCAAATGCATGGCAGTGGTAACAGCTCACCTGAGACGTCAAGGATTCCAGGTTTTTCCGTACCTAGACAACTGGCTCTTCACTGCTACCACCAAGCATCAACTCATAAGGAGCAGGAATGAGACTCTATCCTTGTGCGCCAGTCTAGGCATCACTGTCAACTTGCAAAAGTCAGTCTTATCTCCCTCGCAGCATATTGTATATCTAGGCTTAGAAATAGACACAACCACAGGAAAGAGTAGAATCTCTACGCAGTCAGGTCAGATCCTTACTAAACAAATAGAGTCCAGGCCAGAGTAGTCCTTCAAGTCCTAGCAACTATTGCTTCCGCCATCCCATTAGTTCCTCTTGCTTGCCTACATATGAGGATTCTCCAGTGGATGCTATTTGCACAATGGTCGATGCAAGACCTTCCATTGTCTCACCAGATATTAATAACAAAGGCATGCAAAAAGGATCTGACATGGTGGTTACACATGAAACAACTTGTCCTAGTTCATCCACTTGTTCCTCCCCAAGAGAAAGCAGTTTTGACCACGGACGCTTCCCAGATAGGATGGGGGGGGGGGATTATCTGGGAATGACAGTCCAAGGTACTTGGCAGAACCACTTGCACATCAATGTTCTGGAGATGAGAGCAGTGCTATATGCTTTGCAAGCACTTCACAGCTCCCTTCCCACCCAGACGATTGCGATTCAGTCAGACAATATGTCTGTTGTGTGGTACATAAACAAACAAGCAGGGGGGAACCAAGTCTTACCTGCTTTGCCGAGAGGCCTTAAGAGTTTGGAAATGGGCGATGGATACTCAACTCTTCCTAATAGCAACGCATATCCCGGGGAAGTCCAACATAATAGCGGACAAACTCAGCTGAGCAATTTTGATGCCTCATGAGTGGTCCCTGAATCCAATGGTGCGAAAGAGATCTTTCACAGATGGGACCAGCCTTGCTGCGATCTATTTGCCACTCACCTGAACACCAAATGCAGCAGCTACTTTGCCCTCATTCCCCATCCAGGGATGTTACCCAGGGATGCTGTAGTTCACGATTGGCCCCAGGACTTCTTTATGCCTTTCCTCCTTTTCCACTCATCCCCAAAGTAATACAGAAAGCAAGACAGTTGAGGAGTTCCTTGATCTTCTTTGCTCCTTACTGGCCTCGACAAGTTTGGTTTCCTTTCCTGTGGCCCTACCTCTTGGAGGAACCATGGATTCTGGACCAATTTCCAGATCTCCTGATTCATCAGTCGGGACAGTTCCATCCCTCCATCCACACCCTCAAATTGACAGCATGGCTGCTCCAATTCCACGAATAGCTAGGTGTATTCCCTTATCCCCAGCGGTCAAACACGTCCTAATTTCATCCCATGAACCTTCCACTCAGAAACTATATTCTAGCAAATGGAAAAGGTTTTCCCTTTGGGCTATGAATCGGGGCTTAGATCCATATAAGGCTCCTTTAGAATCCATTTTATCCTTCCTAACAGCAATTTTTCATGAAGGAGTGGCAGTCACTACAGTTAGAGTTCAATTAGCTGCCATTTCCAATTTTGCTTCATGGGAAGTCCAATCATGCAGCACTCCCTGTGTAAAACTTTCTTAAAAGGAGTTGTTCTTCTTAGGCCTCCAATAAAACAACCATTAGAACCCTGGGACTTAAAATTTCGTCCTCTCATCTTTGATGTCTGCACCCTTTGAGCTATCCTTGTCGTCAGACTTAAAATTGTTATCATGAAAAACCTTGTTCTTGGTAGCCATAACATTTGCTAGGAGAGTTTCAGAACTACAAGCTCTTAACTATTCGACTTCCTTACATTATCTTTCACAAGGATAGAGTCTCTGTCAGGACAAACCCTGCCTTTCTTCCTAAAGTATGCTCAGAGCACAATCTGAATACTACCATTGAGCTACCTGTGTTTTTTCCAAACCACTCGAATAAATCAGAGTATAGGCTACACCAGCTAGATGTCCACAGGATACTCAGGTTTTATATACACAGGACTAAATAATTCAGGAAATCTGATCAACTTTTTGTTTCCTTTTCTGACAAAAGGAAAGGCTTGCCTGTTTCTAAAATTACTCTTTCGAAATGGCTGTCGGATTGCATATCCTTTGCTTATCAACAAGCTGGTAGACAATTACCTGTCAAAGCTAAAGGTCACTCTACTAGGGCTGTAGCTACTTCATGTGCCTTTAGATCTAGGCTCCCAGTTGATACTATTTGTGCAGTAGCTACTTGGGCAAGACCACATATGTTTGTCACTCATTACAAATTGGATTTGGCCTCCCGGGGCAGGTCATCCTTTGGGTCCACTGTGCTGAAGAGTCTCTTCTCTTGAGCCACCCGGGATAAAGGTGCTAGGGACGCTGTCCCATCCAGCAAGAATTATGGCAAGATAGGACTACATAACATAAAGAAGTTATGAACTTACCATAACATTCCATGTTTGTAGTCCATCTCGCCTATATTCTTGCATCCCTCCCTCTGTTTCTGGGGGATCTGGTGTACCTTTTTTGGTGCTGCCTGACATCGTTCTTTTATTGTCCACCCGAAATGGATTATATTTCTAATCCTTCACTGTATTTATATAGTTTCTTTCTTATTCTTACCTGATAGGTATTGCTTTCTTGCAAACTAGATCTGGGGAATTGTCGTGAGGCACCATGAGATAGGTGCTAGCCTCGAGCCAGTAAAAGCTCTCGAGCTTTAGTATCGGCCGAGTCAGAGCCGAATATCGGCTCCGAACCCATCCAGCAAGAATATAGGGCAGATGGGCTACAAACGGGAAATTATGGTAAGTACATTTCTAGGCATTGTGTCTATTACTGCACTGAAACTGAAAGATAACATCATTTTATTATGTGGCTATAAAGTAATTTAATTTCAGCTATTTTTCTGAAGTTAACCTCTGGTGTTCTAGTTTCCATTGTTAAAATATACAGTTACAGTAATGCAGGTACATTTCTGTTTTAATCCACTAGGATACATTGTGGTTACATCTTTAAGCTCAGAACTTTGTAAAATACTTTCAGTACACACTTCTGTACCGGCAGTTTGATATACACATAACATACAGTTCTAATACAGTTGTAACACAAGCATCTTGCATCCACAAATAACACATAACCATTTACAACGTTTCAGATAGCTGTGCTGGCAGTATCTCGCTTTGTCACATTTCTTTGTAAATCATGTTGATATTCACAAATGGCATACATTTGTTTACAAAATTCCAGATAGCTCAGCTGGCAGTATCTCCTTTTGTGACACCTCCCTTCCCCCATAAAGACTAAAGACAATCTGATTTCAAGTCAGGAGAATAATGAACAGCAAAAGAGTACCAACAAGATTAATTCTTCAGATGCTGGGATCCGTGGCAGCTTCGATAACACTTGTTCCCTTGGCCAGATTTCACATGAGAATTTTACAATGGCTGCTTGCAACATAATGGTCCATCAGTGTATGCAAAACAGATCTCACCAGTGTATGCAAAACAGATCTCACCTGGTGGATTCAGTTGGATCAAATTTTACAGGGTTGTCCTTTGTATTCCCCCTCAGCCCAATGCTACTGTGACTACGGACACTTCTCAGTTGGGGGGGGGGCATTGTCAGGGAAGGATGGTCCAAGGCACTTGGTCCGAAGTAGAGACCAATTTGCGCATCAGTATCCTAGAGATGAGAGCAGCGCTTTTTAGCATTGCAGGCCTTCCAGGATACTTTCCCATCTGGAACAATTGCAGTTCAAACAGACAACATGTCAGTAGTTTGGTACATCAACGAACAAGGAGATCCTACTTATTTCTCAGAGTGTGGCAGTGGGTGATTTCATCCAGCCGTTTTCTCATAGCATCACACATTCTGAGAAGTCCAATGTGATAGCAGAGAAATTGAGCAGGTGCGTTCTTTTACCTCACGAGTGGTCCCTCAGTCAGAAAGTGTTGGAAAGGATATTCTGAAGATGGGGTCAGCCATGCTGTGACCTGATTGCCTCTCCCTCTAAGCAACAAGTGCAGCAACTTTTTTGCCCTGATCCCCCCAGAGGGGGAGTTATCAAGGGATGCTCTTCACAGTTGGACCACTGGTCTCCTATATGCCTTTTCACCAATTTCATTAATTCCCAAGTTACTACAGAACATAATTAGGTTTAAGAGCACAGTTATCCTCATTGCACCTTATTGGCCTCAACCGATTTAGTTCCTCTTCCTTTGGCCTCACCAAATTTGACAGCCTTGGATTCTGGATTCAGCTCCAGAACTCCTATCCCACCCGACAGTCATGGTTCATCCGGACATTCCAAATCTGAAGCTGACAGCAGCTTGGTTTCTCTAATTCTGTTAGTAGCCAGACAGCCTATGCTGTCTTCCCCTGTCCGACACCCACTGTTATTTTCTCATAAACCTTCTTAGTAAATGGAAGAGATTTGCACATTGGGCACTCCAGAATAACACTGAACTTTTTTCTGCTTCGATTTATGATATTCTACAGTTTTTAGCTTTTCAGTGAAGGAGCTTCAGCCTCTACAATCAAGAGTACAATTAGCAGATATATCCAATTTTCACATTGTCTTTCAAGGCTCCTCAGTTGCTTCTCACAAGCTTTGTAAAGCCTTTTTGAGGAGTACTCTTCTTTTAAAGCTTCCTTACAAAGATCCATCTCCTTCTTGGGACCTGAATTTGGGGTTGCAAACAATCACTCAATCTCTCTTTGAATCAGCTAATGATTGCAATATTATGTTCCTGTCTTGGAAAACTATTTTCTTAGTGGCAGTAACTACTGCAAGAAGGATTTGAGAGATTCATTCAAGCTTTGTTTTCTGAACCACCATACTGAATTTTTCACAAAGATAGTCTCGCTCAGAACCAACCCCTCTTTTCTACCTAAAGTGGTTTCACACACCAGTATCAACCTGTCAGTGTTCTTCCCCAGCTTCTCTAACAAAGGTGAGTATTAGTTAAATTTGTTAGATGTTCGCAGGCATTTAAGATTCTGTCTTCACACAACAAATTATTTCAGGAAGTTGGACCAATTATTTTTTTTCCTTCTGGCATACTAGACTGGGGAAAAACTGTGAACAAAGTAACTTTAGCCAGATGGCTCAATAATTGTATCTCATTCATCTGTACCAACTGGGGCATTTCTTTGTCGAAACCCATGCAAACCCATTCAACCAGGGCTGTAGCAACGACAGCATTATAACAGTCTAGAGCATCCATGGATGATATCTGTGCAGCGGCAAATTGTGCTACTCCCTATACCTTTATTACTCATTATAAATTGGATCTGGTCTCCAGGGGCAGAGCATCATTTGGCTCAATGGTGCTTAACAACATCCTTCCTTAGGTCCACCCAGGATATAAAGTACTCTCCCACAGGTTGAGGATAGAATGAAAGCGGACAACATCAGATAAAGAAGTTATGTACTCACCATAACATTCCATCTGTGTTGTCCATTTTCATTCTTCCTCAACTCCCCATCTTCCAAACCCCTATCCTTGACTTCTGGAAGAATGGGTGATACATGGATTATTACTTTTTTTTAGTATATATTTGGAGTCCCGGATATAGTCTGTGTTAAAGCATTGTATTTTTCTATCAGCAAACACAATGTGAGGTAGTTTGGATAGGTGCATTGTGGGTAAGGGAAGAGAGTTTTTGGTTCCCACAAGCTATTGTAGTGGTTGAGTCAGTTTTGAGGTTCGGAACCGAACCCACAGGTTGAGGAAGAATGAAAATGGACAACACACATGGAACATTATGGTAAGTATATAACTTCTTTTTTCCTCCACAGTTATTACTGAGAGGTCTTGGTCAGTTTGGATTTGTTGAAAGGGTGCAGGAAAAGCAAAGCTGAAAAGCAAATATTGCATTTCTTTCTTTAATTGGGATTTTTCAGGCCATCATTGGATGAACCAGGTTGTTTAAAATAAATATTCTAAAAAAACTACTCTAAAATGCACCTTAGCGCATCTAGGACCACCCATGGCTTCTGGGGGACTAACAGTCCCACACCCTCAGCTTAATGAAGGTATTTCCTGAATAGTTATTAGAGTGCATTCTTGACTAATTAGGATATGTTGAATGAATGAATGCAGGACAGAAATACTGAAGACTAGACAAACTGTAATAAAAGAAAGAAAAAAGTAATCTGGATGGTGAGGATAGGCCAGAAATGAGTGTGGAGGGATTGAGGTGGTACTGAGTGATGTGCATAGGAGGGTAGGGGGCAGTGTGGGGTACTGTGGAGCTCTTTCCCTAATGTACAAGTATACCTGAGGCTGGTCCTAACTGTGTTCTTTTTTAGCTTGTTGAATGTGGTGTCCTTATACCTGACAATAGAATCACGTAAAACATTAGGGTTAATAGATGCAATTTCAGTACACTTTGAGGGCTTGGTGTCTGTACCCTTGGGATGTATGAGGTATGTGTGCTGCCTGTGGGTGTGAAGGCTGAAAGTGTACCTTAAGGGCATGGTATGTGCACCCTTGGGACTCTGTGAGGTATGTGAACTGCCTGTGGGTGTGAAGGCTGAAAGTACATCTTAAGGACTTGGTGTCTGCACCCTTGGGACTCCGAGGTATGTGTACTGCCTGTGGGTGTCAAAGGTGAAAGTGGCTGTGTTGCTGTGTGAACTAATCACTGGGGTTTCTTACTCCTTAGCATGAGAGACCTGAGCAGTTTTTTATCAACAGCCTTAGCATAAATTGATCTACTGGGAATGTTTTGTGTGTGTGTGTGTGTGTGTGTGTGTGTGTGTGTGTGTGTGTGTGTGTGTGTGTGTGTGTGTGTGTGTGTTGTGTCCTCATAACAAGTGTGTTTTGAGGTGAGATGCTAGCCTCCAATCTCCATAAATACTTAGAATTTTTTCAGTATGTGAAAGATGTTAAGTTAGCAAAGGAGAGATGTTCTTCATGTTTCACTGTTGCAGTCATTACATTTGGGTAATCTGCTGGCAGGTTGCCCTCAGTCAGCCTGAATTCCAAAGTCTTGGGTCCTGCGTCGGTTGCTGTCTTCTCTTCCATGACATCAGGTCGTCAGGGGTATAAAACATGCAGCCGACGCCATTTTCTTTAGTCTTCCTTGTTGCGCAGTGCCTGAAGCAGAAGCATTTCGCAAGTTCCGATCGGCCGACTACTGAAATATTCAAGTTTGAGTTTCAGATCCGAAGTCTTCACTAAAGCTAAGTACCCCGTTGGGGAAACTTTTTTCTTGCTTTTTACCGATGTCAGAAAAAATTAATAATTACATTACTTGTGGGAAGCAAATACCTCATAAGGATTTCCATTTATACTGTATTCCTTGCCTAGGCCCTGATCACAACGTGCCTGGCTGTCGGTTTTGTGCTAGATTTAACCAACGCACTATTAAGCGTCGGTATATTTTTGCATCAAAGTATTTTGGAAATAGATTTAACTACCCAGAAATGTCGTCGGATAACAATCCAACTACCGGAGTACATAAAAAAACGCAAAGAAAGGCAGTTGAGATCCAAAACCGACGACAAAGCTTCTCCTAAGCCAGTCGCCAGTTTGCTGGTCCTCCATGAGGTGCTTTTGCAGCCCCTGATACCCGCTACCTTCGAGTCGCAGGCCTCTAGCGACACCCATGTGGAGTCTGGCATGCCGCAAGATACTCAAGGTATTGGACCGATGGATGTATCTCCCTCTGATGGGTCCGGAGCCACTGAGCAGGCACCAGCTTCTGAGGGTGTATTCAGAACTCAATATTTGTATATCAAACAGATGACGGCTGCAAAACCAAAGACAAAAGCAACTTCTAAAACTAAAAAACTGACGCATGAGCCACGTGCACAGGCCTCTATGCCTAAAAAACAGATGATCAAAATGACTGAAGACCTTATTACCTTGATTAGGGGTACCCATCCCCCTCCAGATAAGAGGCCTAGGCAAGACACTGATTATGAATCTTCAGATCAGGTTTCTATTTCTTCTGATTCCTCTTCTGATCAGGAATTATCTATGCCTCCCTATGAGGATTCTAATGCTGAGGAGTCTATTCCATCTGCATCTCCTCCTGAGGATTATTCATTTGGAGAAACCTTGCATACTTTGAGGGAGCATTTTCACTGGGAGAGTCAAGACTTTTCAGAATCAAAAAAGAGGCTCAGGGATTTCCTCCTTCTCCCTCAGCACAGGCCTTTAGCAATTCCCCCTGTTTTAGACATTGTGGATGATGTGTTTTCGGAGTCAAGCCTGACCCCTGACTCCTTACCTCCGGCTCCCAGTAAGCCTAACAGATATTACAGGGTCCCTGACTCACATAAATTTTTATTTAAAAACCCTGCTGCTGATCCTGAAACTATTTCACAGGGTCCAAAGGGAATTAAGGCCTCAACAGCAAAAAATCCTACCTGCTCTGACAGAGATTCAAGGGCACTGGACAGATGGGGAAAAAAGGTTTATACATCTGCAACCTTGGCAATCAGGGCCTTAAACTGTCAATTTAATATGCTAAAGTATCAACAACATGTTATGGGATTGCTGAAACAGAAAATGATGTTGATTTCAGAATGTGCAGAAAATAAAGAATTGCAGGAATTAACTGAATGCAGCTGAACAAGTGGGAAAGCATACCTTGCAATGTGGTTTTGACTCCTTAGAGGCCTCCTGCAGGGCCGCAGTTACTGGATCTGTGATTAGGAGGCATGCCTGGTTAAAGGAACAAAATTTGCCTGATCATGTTAAAGCTAAACTGCTAGATGCATCTTTACAGCATGATTCTCTGTTTGGTATTAAGGCAGAATATGTTTTAAAGAAAATGGAAGACAAAGCTAAGTCTATGCAAACTGTTAAAGACTTCTTACAAGTGCAGCCACCAAGATTCAGTATACACCGGCCTACAAAAAGTTGGTCCTTTCCTGTGTCAGACAGAGCTCAAAGGGGCAAATCCAGACACCCTAAGGGTTCCAGATACCAGACGCAAGATTCATACAGGTCAAAGCAATGGGGTGCTTCCACCTCCAAATCTGGAGGAGATAAAGCGCAAACCTACAGAAAGCAATCCCAATGATTTCCCTCTGCCTACATCAAGTACTTATCTTTTGGCAGCACACATAGGGGGAAAATTAGCACTTTTTGCTCAAAATTGTCAGTTAATAACCCAGGACAAGTGGGTGCTAAACATCGTATCACAGGGATACAGATTCCATTTCCACACTCTGCCAATGGCAAATGGTTGGCCAAATCTGCCAAAAAATCAATGGGCAGAGGCACAGAAACAGGTTATGTCCCTCATGGATATGGGGGCCATTCAGACAGTACCAGAACAGGAAAAAGGACAAGGTTTTTACTCGACTGTTCTTGGTACCAAGAAAGGACAAGGCCTGGCAGCCAATACTGGATTTATCGATTTTGAACACATACTTGGACATTCCAAAATTCAGAATGCTGACTTTGCAGCAGCTTCTGCCCATGCTGGGTAAGAATGCTTGGTGGGTGACTTTAGACCTAAAAGAGGCATACCTGCATGTCCCAATAAGACAATCTTGCAGAAGATACCTCAGATTCAAGGCTGGCTTAATGCATTACCAATTCTCTGCACTGCCCTTTGGCTTATCTACTGTGCCCAGGGTCTTCACAAAGTGCCTGGCACCAGTAATTGCATTTTGCAGACAAATAAGTATACAAATATATCCTTACTTGGACGACTGTCTCATTCAAGCAGAGAACAAGGACACTGTTCTTCGGCACCTGGCATTTGTGAAAAGGCTTCTAGGCATGCCTAGGGTACACAATAAACGAAAATAAATCACAACTGGTACCCTCACAAAAGATAACATTCCTGGGTGCAAGCTTGAAAACAACTGCCCAGATGGCTTACCTCGTGCCAGACAAGCAAAGGCTGATGGCAACAAAAACCCAGTCTTCTGCAAGACAAATTCTGCAGGCTCTGGGCTTCATGGCATCCTGCATCCTACTGATTCCATATGCAAGACTGCATATGAGGAAACTTCAGTGGTACCTAAAAAGTTTATGGAGTCAACGTTCACACAGTCTGGAAACAATGATTCCTCTCATTCTCTGCCTGCAACAGGAGTTTCTATGGTGGGCAAAGGCATGTCACCAAAATATGGGACGGTCTTTCACTCTACCCCCTGCCAGCCAAACCTTAACAACAGACGCATCAGATTATGCCTGGGGGGCCCACATGGCAGGAAGATGCATTCAGGGCATATGGACATCAAAACAAATGCATCTACATATCAAGCAGAAAGAGATGCTAGCTGTTCAAAATGCCCTAACAGCCTTCAAGGACTTACTTAATCCAGGACAACTACTAATAAAGACTGACAACACCACAGTCATGTGGCATATAAACAAGCAAGGGGGCACACACTCATACCCCCTTTGCAGATTAGCCATGGCACTGTGGGACACAGCTTTGACCTACAAATACATCTTCAAGCTCAATTTCCTGCCAGGTAAACAAAACACTCTGGCAGACGATTTAAGCAGAAACCTTATGGATCCTCACGAGTGGAAACTAAATCCACAAGTCTTCGGCATGATAACAGAGAAATGGGGGAGCCCAGACATAGATCTATTTGCCTCTCCTCAAAAGTACCAATTGAAAAGATTCTGCACAAGGATTTATCACAGACAAGCATGGAAAGTGGACGCCCTATCCTTCAGTTGGAAAAACCTATCAGTTTACACCTTTCCTCCTCTATCCCAGGTCCTCCTAAAAGTCAGACAAGAGAAGCCAAAGATGATATTAATTGCCCCGGACTGGCCCCGCCAGTGCTGGTACCCAGTCCTAAGGAACTTGTCTCAATACCCAGCTTGGACCTTGCCTCAAAGACCACAACTTCTGTCCCAGCAAAACAATCAGATCCTGCACAATCAACTACAGACTCTGAACCTGGCAGCATGGCTAATCATGTAGTCATACAAACAACACCTCTCAGTAAAGCTGTGATGGATGTCATTTTGGAAGCCAGAAGGCCTAGTACTAGAAAATTGTATGCTGACAAATGGAAGAGATTCTGTGCTTGGAATCAAGCACAAGGAACTGATACAGCAGAACCAAATATTCCTCAGATATTACAATACATAACTGAGATGTTTGACAAAGGCCTATCTTTCTCATCAATCAAAGTCCACGCCTCTGCCATTTCGGCTCATTACAGTACAGAGCCACCAATCTTTTCCCATCCTTTACTAAGGCAGTATCTTAGAGGAGCCAAAAATTTAAGGCCTCCTAGAAGCTCACCATTACCTGCATGGGACCTCAATTATGTGTTGGAAAAGCTCACCCTGCCTCCATTTGAACCAGCTGCGACCGCTGATATAAAGTTCTTATCATGGAAATCAGCTCTGCTACTAGCAATTACTTCAGCAAGAAGGGTTTCAGAGCTACAGGCCCTCATGGCTGTAGAGCATTTTTATCACGTTATCCAGACAGGGTGTCTCTGAGGACAAATCCTACTTTTATGCCTAAGGTGGTTTTCAGTTTGGCTCTTAACCAAACAATTCATCTGCCAACTTTTTATTCAAATCCACAGAACAAGGGGGTGAGAATTCTGTATTCCTTGGACGTACACAGAGAGCTAAGATTCTACTTGAGCAGGACTAAAGCTCTAAGAAAAAATGAGCAATTACTAGTGTCATATGCGGCAGGATCAGAAGGAAGGGCTATTTCAAAGCAGACAATTTCAAAGTGGATAAGCCACTGCACCCGTTTCTGCTACTTACACCATGGTAAACCTGTGCCCAAGGACATTAGGTCTCATTCTACCAGAGCTGCAGCTACTTCAGCAGCCTTTCTCAGAGGAGTACCAACCAAAGACATTCTAGAGGCTGCTACTTGGAGTTCTGTTCACACCTTTACATAGCATTACCATTTACCTCTCTACTCTCAGTCCAGGGCAGGTTTTGCCACTGCAGTGCTGCAAGGCCTTATAGCCGCACCTAATGCTGTTTAGCTCCAGCCTCCCAAACATAGCTTTGGGATTCTACCCAAATGTAATGACTACAACAGTGAAACATGAAGAACATAGTACAGTTGTGTACACTTACCATAAATGTAGATGTTCGAGTGTATTCACTGTTGCAGTCCAGGTTACCCTCCCGCCATCCCCCTGTCATTCTGGAGTTTATCTTTCCTTCTCTATCTTCTACAACCTATAATGGTGTATTTGCTTGTAGATGAAGGTAAAGTTTATATTGATGCATATATATATATATATATATATATATATATATATATGTGTGTATATATATATATGTATGTGTATATATATATATATATATATATATATATATATGTGTGTATATGTATACAAAACCTGACATAGAGGGCAAGAAAAACTAAAGAAAATGGCGTTGGCTGCATGTTTTATACCCCTGACGACCTGACGTCATGGAAGAGAAGACAGCAACCGACGCAGGACCCAGGACTTTGGAATTCAGGCCGACTGAGGGCAACCTGCCAGCAGATTACCCAAATGTAATGACTGCAACATTGAATACACTCGAGCATCTCCATTTATGGTAAGTGTACACAACTGTACTTTCTTGGCAAGCAGGGGGTACAGAAGGAGCTAAAGCTTACTGAGATTGTTCAGTGGCCTGTGCAAGGAGAGAGTTATGAGAAAACAGGGATAGATTGGGTTAATATGGATATAGCTAAAAGATAAAAGAATATGATATGTGTCTACATTTCTATCCACTAGCTCACAAAAAATGTCAAGTGACAGAAATACATAGGAGCAATGGAGTTCCAAAATGGCTCTACATTGAGTAGCAGCTTAATTGTAGCTCTCCCATTGTGAAAACAGAAACTCATCAGTGAAGGCCAGTAAACTTTTGTGTTTACAGGTAAATTTCAGTAACTGGCTGGTAACTGTACTGCCTGGATGCCAGGAGAAAAGAAAGACAGAGGACCTGGAAAAAATCAGCTACAAAAAGTGAGGAAGAAACACTGACTGGAGAAAGTTCTGCAGCTGTTCAGCAAAAAGCAATGCAACCTCCAGAGATGACTTCCAGTAACATAAAGGAAGATATAAGACAACTATTAAAATAAACACAACACTGATGGAGGATATCAACACAAATATCAAAAGGCTGGAAAATGGAAGAAGCTTTAAACAGATATTCAGATGAGGTGATAAAGTTGTAAAAATCAGAGGATGAAATGAAGAAAAGGTTGGCTGAATGAAACTGCTCAGGAAGAGATGTTTCAAAAAAATTCCAAAAAACTGCACACCAAGAAGAGCAATCACAACTACCAGTAGCAATGTTAAAAAAATGCCTTTAATGTTAATCTTCTTGGTGTGCTGTTTTTTGGAATTTTTATTGGTGGCACTCCCATCTCCTTGTTTTGTATTGGACGATGATTCAAAAAAATAGTAGAATTAAAGGCCAGAGCACATAGGGAAAACCTGAGATTTTCAGCTATACCAGAAAAGCTGGAAGGAACAGACTGCATTAATTTTATGAAAGCACAAATGCACTAGATTGGTATTCCACTGCAGGAGTTGTTAGTTGAAAGGGCACACAGTGTTTATGCTCCAAACCTGGCTATGAGAGAGCAACCTAGAACAGAAGAGGAGTAAATCTATTCCACTGTTCAGGGAATGTCGAGATGCAGGTGTGAGATTCAAACTGCTGTGCCCAGCTGTCATCAAGGTATTCTTCCCTGGAGGGACAAAATCATAGGTTCATAGGTTGGTACTAGGCTATCTGCCCTAGGGCCTGTACAAGCCTAGCCATAACAATTCCCTGGCTATTTCTTCCCACAATATTTACTTCCCTGGACCCCTGTCTAGCAGGGCGACTGACGTGATCCCTGGGGTGAATTTCCTATCTCCCATCCAGTCATCAGGGTTCCTTTTGAAGAGGGCCAAAGAGGCACTCTGCTTGACATGTTTGGGCAGTCTGTTCCAGAGTCTGGGGAGTCTCTGGATCAGGAACCTATCCCTCCAGCATGTTTTCTTCATTGTGATGACAAGGTTTAGATCCCTGGAGCATGTGGCTGTGAGGATTGGGATTTCTTTAAGTGTAGCATGTCCAACAACTCTGGGTTTGACATGGCCTTGTATGTTAAGCAGAGATTGCTTCTGAGTAGACGATATGCAGCAGTATAGGTGGAGTTTTTTTAGACTGTCAGCATAGGGCATCTGCTTTAGGCCTGTGATTCTTTTAGTGAGTTATTTCTGCAGCCTTTCCAGTTGTTGCAGGTGTCTTGAGAGGTACATACTAAATGGGGCGTTGTATTCTATAATGGGTCTAATGAGGGATGAGTACAGTGGGACAATCACCTCCCTTTTTCTGGATGAAAAGCCCTTAGTGATGAGGTGTGCCACATAGAAGGATTTCCTGACTGTTGTGGCAATGTGGTTATCGAAGGTGAGACCACTGTCCACCTGTGTCCTTAAGTCTCTTGTCACACTTTTGGTGTTTAGTGTACTGCCACCTATGTAGTAATTCATGGGTACGTGTTATTTCCCCAAAGGGGATAACTATACATTTCTTGGCAATGAGCTTGAGCCCATGGCTTTGGCACCAAGCATGTGTTTCTGTAAGGCCCTTTTGTAGAATATCCACATAATTTGTGGATTCAATAATGGCTCCCAGTTTGCAGTCATCTGCAAACTTTGTTAGCCAGAGTCCCTTAGTGTTGCCCTGTACTTCAGAGAAGTAGATGCCAAACAGGAGCAGTCCCAGGACTGAACCCTGCGGTACTCCACTTGTCTAGAGCTGAATATGGAGTTGGCTACTTTTACAGTGTGGGTTCTGTCAGTAAGCCAGTTGGAAACCCATTGAGTGACATAGGGGTTAATGCCCAGCTTAGTAAGTTTTTTCGTGAAGTACATGATAATGAGGAAATGCAAATGTTTGTCCAACAAAGGGTGAGCTGTGAAGCAGAGGAAGATTCTGCTTCGTGTTCTTCTGGTAGTGGAGACCACAGAGAGACTGTACCTGTGAAGCCTTTTCCAATATTTCAAAGGAAAATGTTGGAGGGAAGGAAGGAAGCACGAGAGCTGACTAGAAGAATCAAGAGTATGTTGGAATTGAAGCAGAGACAGGATTTGGGAGATGGAAATGAACAGTAGTAAAACCAGTAGCTTAATGTGGGATTACAATGCAATAATTATATTTGTGAAATATGATGGAACAAGAAAATCTGGAAATATTGGACTTTTTTGGAATTTGTTGAACTTGTGGACGATTCTAAAGCATATGCCCTACTTCATGTCACTAATGTTTGGAAAAATGCTTTGGGGAGGGGAAGAGAATAGAGAAAGTTAACTGTAAAGAATTATTTTTCTTAATAATGCTGTTTTTGTGGTATATGATTTTCTTTGCATTCTATAACATTTTCTCAGTTACTTGTAAGTGTAATGGGGATTGTAAACAGGTGTTGCTGTTCTCTTTTTTCTCCCTTCTCTTTCTTCTTCACTTTTAAGAAATGTAGGCACTGCAATATAAAAAAAGCCTGGTTAAAAGGGCATGACAAAAGAAAAATGTGCTTTTTCTCATTCTTGCATGGAGAGATGACTGAATTAAGGATATATGCTTAGTAGCGGTTCTGTAGATGGTCCTCATGTCTCCATGGAAACTATCTGATAGAGAAATTGGTTACAGTCTGGTGGAGACTGAGTGGCTAGGGAACATGAAAAGAGAAACTGGCTAGGAGCTAATGTTTTCTGAAAGCATTCAGGGGTTTTCCCAGCTTGGGAGTGCTATAACAGTAAGACATAACCTGTTCGTACTTAGCAGAAGCACAGGCTGCACCATGCATCTTAGCATGGAGAACCTTTCTTTTAGGTTAACTCAAGTTTGTGTGTGTGCTGTGAGTTTGGGGCATTTGTTCCTATTAGAAGGTAGAACTTCAGTATTTGAAGACGTACATAGTATTATGTATTGGTATTGTTAATAGGTTATAGAGGGATATTGTGTTTTTTTAGGGCCTTCAATAAAACAAAAAGTTTTGTAAGATGTGACATTGGCTTAAATGGATTTGACCAGAAACAACCGTATAAAAGTTCAACCTGACAAACAGTGTATGCAGGTAACAAAAAAGGTGTTATACATAAAAGGTGGGAATAATACTTTTTTAATATAATAATGCTTTCTGTAATGTCTTTAAATGTGAATGATCTCACAGATAAATGCAAAAAAGAAAGAGTAGTGAACTATATTAAAAATGTAGCTATGTTACGGGAGACACACTTGGAAAGAACTAAACGTGAATTTGATAAAGAAAGGTTTTCAGGATGGTTATTCGGTGGAACACCTGGCTGGGACAAAATATTATCTGTTATAGTAATTGCAAAAGGAGTTCCAATAGTTATAGAAGAAGATAAGCAGTAATAATGGCATATTTGCAGTGCTAAGGGGCTACTGGCAAGGGAGGAGGATTACACTGGCATGTGTTTATATTCCACCTAAAACTGCTGTAATGGAGCTTAAGAAAATTCTGAGAGAAATACTCAGTTTTCAGCAAGGAATATTACTTATAGGTGAGGACTGGAGTTTGATTCGCAGCAGTGAAGATGTGTCTGGGGGGTCCAGAAGGGAAAGTATAACAATGGAGGGTAGATATTTGAACAAGTTTATGAAAATATTTGGCATGGGAAAATTTGAATTCAGTAATGGGAATTTACTTACCATTCCCCAAGATATAAAAACTGGGCTAGTTAGATAGAAATCACATTTCACAGGAACATTTGCATTTAATTAAAGGTCTTGATATGCACCTAACAACTATTTCAAATAATGTGCCAGTAATTAACATAAAATCACAAGGTAATGAAATAAAAACGAGACACTCACATGTTCCCATCTATCTGTTGAAAAGAGAGGAATTTAAGGAGTGGGTAGCGGAGATTATTCAGGAGCTATTCAAGAGGAAATTTCTTCTGAAAATATAGGTAGGGAGTTGGATAAAATTAAGATGGGGTTTAAAAATAGGATGGAAGTAAAAGAAAGGAAGCTATGGTTAAGAAGCAAGAATTATTTAGAGGGACTGACAAATGTTAAAAGTAATGTAGAATGGGGGGATCTCATAGAACAAGAAGAGGGTCAACTGTAGAATGCTAAGCAGAAAACAAGGGATTACCACAGTAATATGTACTAGTTTAGAAAGATTTCTGTTAAGCAAGTGTTTTTTGATAACAACATTAGAGCACAAAAACTTTTAGCACAATGCTTCGGGCAACAGAAAGTAGAAAGGGCTGTCGCAAAGCTTAGGGAGACTATAACAAGGAAGGTAACAAAAGATCCTGTAGAAGTATTAGAAAGTCTGTATAAAGCTGAGAAATATGGAAATCAAGAAAATATACAAATGGAATTGTTTATGGAAGAATTATATGTCAAGGTTAAAGGTAGAGGAGACTAAATTACTAATGGTTAGGATAGGAAGAGATGGGATAAAAAAATGTGATGTATAGCCAATCTACAGGAAAGTCCCCAGGGATATATGGTATTCCTGTGGAAGTTTGGAAGCTAGGAGGTAAAAAATTGAAAGATCTGGAAGGTTTTGTTTTAGCAGTATTTTAAGAGGAGGAGAAGAACCATCATCCTAGAAGAAAGGAGTGGTAGCTGTAAGACCTAAAGAGGGTAAAGATCCATCAAATCCAGAAGCCCATTTCAATACTAAACCACTTTTCTTTTCTAGAGGGTGCTGTTCACCTCTTCCTATCCTTCCTGACCATACAGCAGCTCCCTAACACACAAGATAAAACTGTAAGTGGCCATACTTTGCAATACTTTACAGTAGCATTATCTCCAGTATTTCTAGTGTTTTTTATAGCTGATGTGTCCCTAACTGATACTTATACAGTCTATGATATTACAGTAGTAGGCTTTTTTCACTTACCTACTGATAGTCTCTTCAGCACTCCTGTGCCTCGGTTTACTGGCTCAACCCACTCCGTTCGCCCTCACTTTGCTCGGGCTCACTCTGCTCCCCTACCCCCATTTCTGAAATACCCCAACTACCTCTACACTTGTACTTCACTTAGCCCCAACCACCACCCCTCTATCCTATCAGCAAACCACCCACTCTGTATCAGCCCTATCTCTTACTCATTTACACATCTATACCACCCATTATGAAGACTCCACCTGCTTATATTATGTGAGTTTGCTATTTTGTGGTTGTTAAAATAGGAAAAAGAAAGGAAAATAGTTCTCCACTTTTCTTCTCACTGAATTTATTTTTATGTTTCTAGTAAATAAGTATATATATATGTCCTATAGGAGTTAATTAAATACATATATTAGTAATATTGAATGTGCCTGTGCATTATATTTTAGGCAATATATGTTGATATATATATGTATTGTGTTTTAGTAAGTGAGATGAATGAAGCAAGACTGTTTGAGATGGTTAGCTAATTAGCTAATTGATTAATTTTATGATGCTTGATTTTAATTGTTTAATTGATAGCAGGTTTTAGTATAAATATACATGAATTTGATTTATTGTTCAAACCTGAAGAAGCGTACCTTGGCAGTTCGTGAAAGCACTAGTTTCAAATAAAATCTTTTACCTACAGCATCGTGGTGGTTCCTGCACAATTTTGTTTTTGCTGAAGACTCCACCTCCCAACAATATACCCTTACTAATTCTTCACCTGTCATTCCTAACCCTCCTAGCTATCATCTACCACCAAACCTCTTACGATAATACACTAAGCAACAATTCCCCACTGCCAAACTAATTTCCTACATCCACCAAAGTCACTCTACTATAGCCTCATTAACTCCAGCCTATATTCTCTTTCATTTACCCTATTCACCCCCTTTAAGTTAACACTCCTCAGCTCAAATACTTCTCAGCTCAAATCCAATTACAGGTATATCACCCTACTTGACAAACTAGCCAAACAAATACCAGTCACTCACCTCAGACTCATTATAGCAGGTGACATTCACCCAAGTCCAGGGCCCACTAAAATAAAACACCTACCTACCAGCCTCCCCAAATCACCATCAATCAACTTATACATAGATTTAAATCTGGTCTCCTCATACTTAACATAAATATAAGAAGTATTAATAATAAAATACATGACTTACATGCACTGTTATCAGTATATTCTCCTGACATAGTGAACCTCACAGAAACCTGGCTAAAGCCCGCCACAGCTGACAACCAAATCCTACCACCAGGCTACAACATAATTCATCAAGACAGACCAGACAAAAAGGGAGGTGGTGTGGCAATATTGTTTAAAAATAGCCTATTAATATCTAAAGTAGAACTTTAAGTCCCAGCTATTAAAAATGCCGAATTCCTGTTTAGAAAACTACAAATAAATAACAAAAAATGTATGCACCTAATAAGTGGTTACATCCCACCAGGGAATAATACCCAATCAGTAGAATACTTTCTTCAGTGGCTAACTGAAAACTCAACCCGTGAAACCATTGTTCTCGGTGACTTTAACATTGATTGGCTCAACTGCTCCTCTCCTAACCCCAGTAACTTTATCAACGTATTTCTATTCAGCCAAACTATACAGCAGCCTACCAAGATTTATAAAAACAGTAAAAAAAAAAGTCTATTCGATTAGATACTACTCAATAACCCTCACTCTCCTATTATACTGGTATGCTACCAGACTCTCTCAGTGACCACCAGCCCGCTTTTCTTCTCAAATATAAATCACACCACAACTCCAGTCCCATTCTCCAAACTATTAGGAACAACAAAAACTTTAATCCACTTAGATTCAAGCAAGAACTTTAAACAATTTAACTAGTCTACCCTCTACCAATTACCTCTAGATGACTCGGTTAATCATTTTAACACCACATTCTTGACCATCCTAAACACACATGCCCCAGTTAGAATATCAAAAGTAAAATCCAAAACAGCACCATGGCTAGCCAAAGATACAAAGATAAAAATTTCACAAAGGAATAAAGCATGGACAATTTGGAGGATAACTAAAAACCCAATAGCTCAACAAAAATACCAGGAACTACGCAACAGCACAAAAAAGGCAGTACTAAAAGATAAGGACTATTTCCTCAACCTACAAAACACTCGTCAAAATATTCCTTGGAAAGTTTGGGCTGGTATAAATAAGATACTGCATCCTGGCAAAGTCAGCACCCCTTATCCAAATATACCAATACCCCTGTCACAAATTTAGCCAATCTTTCAACAAATTCTTTACCGAATCAATTCAAGGATTGGCCCTCCAATAAGATAATACCCCAACTAATAATGCTCAAAACATTACCCCACCAAATACTACATTCCATCTCAACTCAAACCCCACCAACTATATTAAAAAAAAACTCCTCTCTAAATTAAAACCCACTACTTTAGCCGCTGACCCTCTACCTGCCAAATACTTACAAATAGCAGCAGAAGAAATAGCTGTGCCCTTCTCCATCCTCATTAATCATTCTATTGCCAAAGCCAGCATTCCTTCAGTTTGGAAAACAGCCTACATTATTCCCCTTCATAAAGGTGGTAATTCTACAGAAATATCTGTTATCCCATTGTCATCCTCTTCCCCTTAGCAAAAATCCTAGAAAGATGTATCCACCACCAAGTTATGGGACACTTATTAAAGCACCAACTCCTTTCTCACACCCAGCATGGTTTCTGGCCTGCCCACATTACCACTACTGTCTTATTAGCTTTTACTAACATGGTGAGCCGCAACAGAAATACTGGCAAATTGACATCTGCATTATTTTTGTATTTGTCAAAGGCCTTTGATTGGATCAGCCATGCAAAGCTTATACATTCCCTCAGTAATCTCGGCTGTGAAATTAACACTATTTCCTGGTTCCAAAATTACCTTATGGACAGGCAGTATGTTGGGATAACAACCTATTACTACTGCTACCTGTCACCCTTGGTGTTCTACAAGGGTCCATATTGGGTCCCCTATTGTTTTACATATTTAACAACAACCCTCCACACCTCCACCAATGATGTTTCAGTAATTCAATATGCAGATGATTCCATACTACTCTGCACACCAGACTCTGAATCAACTGCTTACAGTCACCCATAAAGCTTTTCATTCTGTGGAATCCTTGCTTGTCAACCATAAATTTCTCCTCAAGCCTAAGAAAAAGCTGCTAGTATTCACATCATCCCATACTGCCATTTTAGCAAATTCCTTTAGGATAGTCTCCAGGAATGGGACTATTATTACCCCTGACTCACATACAAAATTATTGGGAGTAACCATTGACAATAATTTGAAATTTGATATCCATATTAACCAAACCATTAAAAACACTCACAAAAAACTAGGCAGTCTTTATAAGAATAAACCTGTCCTTCCCCCCTCATCTAGACCTACAATAGAACATGCTAACCTTCTCTTCACACTTGCGTATGCCTCTCCTATCCTAACTAACATCTACAAAGCAAGAGTTACGCAAGCTGTCCACATGTTACCGTCAAATAGCAAAATTTGCAACAGGGTCTACACACAGTACCCATAACTGCAAAAATGTCAAGTCTCTAGAATGGCTAGAATTCTCCCACCTCCTAACCTATAATCAACTAATACTTGCCCATAAACTCCTTCATAACCCAGACAAAATACCAGCACTCAAAAACCTGCTTCAGCCTCACTACAATTCAAGAAATCTCCTCTGTAGTGTCAAAGTCCAAGTCAGAGTCACCAATTCTAATAACTTAACAGGTGTAGTGCTAGGATTTGGAGCTCTCTTCCTACCATCATTACCTGTGAAAACTGTCTACCCTACTTCAAGAAAATTATAAAAGACCACTTCAATGTAAACTGGTTATGTCCTGGGTGAACATTATCCTCCTCATCTCACCTTTACCACTTTCCCAATTAACTCCATATCTAACTTCTATTAAGAAAGGCCTACTCTATATAGCCTTAGCTGTTTCTATGGAATTTACAGTTCTTGCCTTCACTCATTTCTTCTCAGAATCTCATCTGCTATCAATGTTTAGACCCCATGTTATGTAAATGGACTGTATAAAAAGTTTATCTGTATGAATGTCCTGTAGTTCTTGTCCAATGTAATTTAGTAAATTCTTAGATGTTTTCTTAGGCCTCATACTATTGACTGTACAACAAGTATCTTTAAACATCTAATTATTATGTATAAACTGTTTTCATATTGTATGTTGGAGCATTTCTTCCCGGACTTCCGCTGAAAATGGACATGTGTCCAGTCGGACTATCCCGGTCAACAAATGTAAAATAAAATAAAAAAAAATATATAAAGTGTTCATGTCTATAATGGCTAAAAGAATTGAAAAAGAAATGCCAAAATTGATAGATATGGATCAGTGGGGTTTTGTGGAGAGGAGACAAACGTGTGACAACATTAACAGAACATTGATGATCCAGTGGGAAGCTGGGTCTTCATGCAGAGAACACATTTGACAGAGTAAGCTGAGACTTTATGAGCAGGAAAATGGAAGCATTTGCATTTCCTGAAAAAAATATAATGTTCATTAGAAGGTTTTATGAAGGATCAGAGGCAAAGTGAGTGGGGTCCTCTGATAATTTCTGCTTGAGCAGAGGAACAATGCAGGGGTGTCCTCTTTCCCTTTTGTTATTTGAATTATATTTAGAACCAGTGGCTAAGAAAATAAGGGACTCAGAAATTCAAGGATATAATTGGTATGGCAGTCAAAAAAGCTGGCTGTATTTGCAGATGATATTACCTTATACCTGACAAAACCAGAAAGGAACATTACTCTGTTGTGGAACATTTTGAGACAATTTCAGATCTTTTTGGGATACAAAATTAATGAAGCTAAAACAAAGGCAACAGCTGTAAATTATGTACCCACACATTAATTGGTTCAGCAATATCTGTACTTATGGGGACATGCTAAAATGAAGTATTTACAAGTATGGATTAAAAATTATTCTGGTGTGGCAGCTAAGAATATGTGGGAAGAGACTAAAAAGATAATACAAAAACTGAGAAAATGGAAGCTTTTTATAGAGGAGAATTGTTGATATCAATTAATAAAGAGCTTAAGGGATTTACCTGGGTGCAGAAGACTGTTAAGAGTCAAGTGGGATAAGATGATTCTCTCAGTAGAACAGGACAAATTGGGATCACCCAAATTGAAGGAGTACTTCAGAGCTTCACAGTTAGGGCTGCTGTACATAGCACAAGCAGAAAACTATAATTCAAAGTGGAAAGAGGTGATGATGAAATGGGGGAGGCTCAAGAAACAAGGAGAGACTGAGATTTTGGCTGCAAGCCTCTGAGAGGAATAAAAGAATCATACAGAATGTTGTATCCATAAAGTAACAGAAAGTATCCTAAGAACTAAGCCAACATGGGAATGGAGAATTGAAATTCTGCAGTTTGACTGCAGTTAGGGAAATAGACAATAGAGGGCTGGAATTTATTGGAGAAAACGGGCACAGGAACGAAGATATTGAGAGGAAATAACTAGAGAGGGAAAGATGATAGAATGGGAAGAGACCAAGAAGTTATTTGGATTGCAGGTTATAGATTGCCTTCCCTATTAATGATTGATATTTGAGTATAGGCAGAGAGAAATAAATAGGGGGGTCCTAAATGAAAGACCAGCACTGATAGAGTTTTTAGTATAATCTAGAGTAGAAGCTGTCATTAAAAAGGTGTAATTAGTAGAGCATATCAAAAATTGCATGATGACTGTAAGAGTCAATCAGTGAAGTTTAGAAAGGATTGGGAAGAGATTGGATAAGCAATTCACAAAGAAACAATGGGAGCATATATGTATGTTTTTCAAATATGCAACAAAATCTAGAAGCTTTAGGATTTTTTGCTTGGAAATATTTACATTGGAGCCTGCTTGGGGTATAAAAATATCAAATCATTTTTCCTCAGATAGACGGCACATGTTGGAGATGTGACTGGGAAGAAAGAGGTAATTGGGTACATATTTTCTTGGAGTGTGGTGAGTTGGTGGACTTTTAAGGATTCTTTCAGGATGCACCATCAGAGGTGCTGTGTGGGCAGACTGCTGTAATGAGGGAGATGATTTTTCTGAGTTGTGATACAGAATTGGAATTGCCTAGACATGGTAAGGCCTTGCTGTGTTTAATTATGCTTGCTGCCAAAAAAGCATTTGCTAGAAAATGGAAATCAAAATCTAAACCAACTGTACTAGCAGTAGTGAATATAGTAACACAAATAAAACAAATGGAATTGAGATCTTTGGAAAATGGTAGGAGCAAACTACATAGGAAAAATGGGAATTGTGGGAAGAATACATACAGGGGAGGAATGAGATTTAAAAGAAGGCAGGACTTAAATGAGCTTTGTAATGTCTGACTGGAAATGATTGGGTAGATAAGTGGTGCATAATGTTTGCAACTGGGAGTATTTCATTATGGTTTGCGATGTAAAATGCTTGCAACTAGGATTGTGTTGGTGTGGTTTGTTTTCATGTATATAAATGTATGCTTGCCTATGTCATAAGTGATGGTTTAATAAAGATGTTTCTTGTTTTAAAAAAATGTCAATAATTGAATAATTTATGTATGTTGCTTAAGTTATATTATATAATATATGTGAAGTATAATGTTTGTAAATGTGAACTTGTTAATACAGTTTGATTACTTTTATATAAATGTAAATTTGCCTGTGTCACAAGTGATAATTCAGTAGAGATGTTAAAAAAGAAATACTTGCTTACCCCGTCTCAATACTAATCAATCGAACCATAGTAGAAGCTAAAATTCCCACCATCTGCAAAATATTCTATGTAATCCCACTTTACAAAGGAGGCAGCTCTACTGAATTCTCCAATTATAGGCCAATAGCTATACTCTCTCCACTTGCAAAGATTATGGAAAAATGTATTCATAGACAACTCATGCAGAACCTAATCCAAAATCGCCTTATGGCAGACACTCAGCATGGCTTCCGTCCTCATCACAGCACTACTTCAGCCCTCCTAGCCTTTACTAACACCATAAACCATAATCGCAACAATAATTATATATCCTCAGCCCTCTTTTTGGATCTTTACAAGGCATTCGATATGGTTGATCACCAACTTTTAATCCACAACCTGCAAACATTCTGTCTAGATACTGGAGCCCTCCAATGGTCTCAATCCTACCTGAATGGTCGACAGCAGGCTGTCCTCTGGCAGAACAAACTCTCTAACCTTCTACCTAACACCCTCGGAGTACCACAAGGCTCTATACTAGGGCCCTTGCTGTTCTCCATCTTCATTAACGACCTTTATACTGTCATCCCAAAAGTCAGCTGTATCCAATATGCTGGATGACTCTACTCTGATTTGCTCAGCCACATCTTCAGTAGAGTTATGGTCAGCTACCCAGACCACCTTTAATACAATAGAAAACTGGCTTTCTGAACATCTTCTGATCCTAAATCCCAAAAAAACTAAAATGCTGTTATTTTCACCAACACGTAGGTCTACCGCTTTCACCTTTACCATAAATTCAAATGATGGCACAATAATCTCCCCTGACCCATCTACAAAACTATTAGGTGTCATCATAGACAATAATCTCAGATTTGACCTACATGTTAACCAAACTATCAAAACCATCAATAAAAAACTAGGGTCACTTTACAGAATAAAAGCCTTCCTGACCCCTCCAGCTAAAATTGCCATAGCTCGCTCTCACCTTCTTTCAACCCTTCTGTATGCATCCCCTCTACTCTCGAATTTGAACAAGACTGTCCTTAACAAACTCTCAATTTGCTACAACCACATTGCCAGGTTTGTCACAGGGCTGCCTTTTAGGACACATCATTGCATCAATCTAAATCAGCTTGGTTGGCTTGAACTACCTAGCCTAATCCAGTATAACCAACTGATTATGGCCTATAAAATCCTCTATAATCCAGACAATACTCCTGCACTTAAAAATATTATCACCCCCTATAACAATCCTAGACCGCTTCGATCCTCTAACAAACTACTAATTCAGACTAGCAAAATTAATAACACAGCCGGTGATTCTGTCTTTGCAAACTCTGTAAGTAGATCCTGGAACTCTCTTCCAGCTGATATTACCTTACTTTCCACCTTAGGTCAATTTAAAACTAGACTCAAACAACATTTGTCACTTAACTGGCTATGTCAATGTATCAAGCCAGGCTAACTCGAATGTGTAAAAATCTTTTAACCAGTTTACTGTGTAATTTAATTTAATCCTGACTTGTGCTCAGGACTAACTGTAACCTGTGGAACTTGTTTAACTTGCTTACTTATATAATCTCTGTAAATAGTCTGTTTGTAATATGTAATGCTGGTATTATGTAATGCTGTATCTGCTTACCCTTGGAGCTTTTCTCCCCGGGCCTCTGCTGAAAATGGACATGCATCCAGTTGGACTATCCCGGTCAACAAATGTAAAATAAAATAAATAAATAAATAAAATACATATGAGCAATAAGGTAATCAGTAGTAAGTGGCAAATCGGATAGTCACCAAATTAACCTACTGTATAAAGCTGTCTATCTAGTAGCAGCAGTGAGCATAACCCAGTGGATCCAGGTGAAGTAACAGTAGTGGTATAAAATATTCACTTTAGTATAAGTTCATAGTTCATAAGTTCATAGGTTATTACTAGGGTAACTGCCTTTGTGGGCCATTTTAATCCTAGCCAGTTATCCCATCTGCAAATCAAACCCTGCACTCTGTGTTTATAAGGTAAACACTTTAACCATTATGCTAACCTCCCACCCCAGTATCGCATTCAGCCAAGTAATAAAAGATATATCACATAGCTAACACCGCACTCTGTAGTACAGTACTGTAAATCAGTAACTTTAAATGTTGTAACACCACAGTAGTCAATAACACACATAAATATGACACCATTGAGCAAAAGGTGCAACGATACAAGGTGCAAGGTGCAAGATACAGCATTACATACACACTAGTCATTGGTGACTCCATAGTCAGACACACTGACGTCCCGCTCACCAGACTGAGTAAGGAGAGGGTTACAGTAAGCTGCCTGTCGGGCGCTAGAATCCACCACATAACGCAAGCACTCAGGTCTCTCAACAGCAGGTACAAATACGACTCAGTCATTGTCCACGCTGGTGTAAATGACCTGAGACGTACCTCCTTGGACTACATGAAAAGAGACATTGAGGAGCTCTCTGATTATGTAGCCCAGGCAGGTATGACCCTGACCTTGAGCAGTATCCTACCTTCACCAAGAATGATGCCACAATACAGAGATAAGATGATCAGCTTTAACAATTGGCTTAAACTCTGGTGTCAGTCAAAGTAGATCCAATGTCTGTCTGCCTGGGATGTCATGCTGGACATGCCACGCTGCTTCGCAAGGGACGGCTTGCACCTGTCACCCCTGGGATTCCGGATATTGGCAAAGGCTCTTGCCACCCCCATAGTGCCTTTTTTAGGCAAGGCTCAAATTCTAAACCTACCACCCTAGAACACAAAAATGGAAAAAAACTAAGGGTAATGCCGTTCAATGCCAGAAGTCTCAATCTCAAAATGCACGCACTCGAGGCCCTTCTCAGTATGGAGAACATCGATGTCTTTGCTGTGACAGAAACCTGGTTCAAGGCTCCTGAGAGCACCCCAGCACTATCAGGTTTTACCTCATATCATGCGTTCCGGCCCCAAAATCCGGACAATACCAAGAAAGGAGGGGGTGTATCCATATTCATCAAGGACACCCACACCTCAAGATTGGTGGCAACGCACGATGCATCGGAGACCATCCAGGTGCAATTAACCATAGGCAAGACTGCTCTGCAAATTGTAGCATGTTACAGGCCACCCTCACAAACTCAGGAACCTCACATGGCTTTCCTGAAAACACTGGAGGGGATAAATGTATCTCCAAACACCATCATACTAGGTGACTTCAATTACCCTAATATAGACTGGGAACACTACTCAAGCCCAAACACCTTAGCCCAAAAGTTCCTGGAATTCATAAACTCAAACGCCATGGAACAACTGGTCACCATCCCCACAAGAGGAGAAAACATACTTGATCTCATCACAACGAACATGGGTTCAAAAGGTTCAACACCGGAAGTATACCCTCACTGGTGAGATCAGATCACAAACTAATCTCGCTGGAGGTCCTCATCCCACCCCCACCTGAAATAAAAAAGACCACAGTAAAGAACTTCTCGAAAGCCGACTTCACACTTCTAAAGACTAGTGTGGTCTCCTTTAAGGCCCCCGAGCCGGCGGAAAACAGTACCCAAGCCGCTGAATCACTTACAAATGCCTTCTACCAGCACCTACAGGACTGCATGGATAAGGCAATCCCAAGCAAAACAAAGACTCTTTGTACCAAAGGCAAGCGCCCAGTCTGGTGGACCCCAGCCATAAACAAACTCTACAACAAAAGGAGGAAGCTACTACAAGATAGAGCAAAATCCTTAAAAGGTAAGAC